>NC_083369.1:98256910-98556910 GCF_030254825.1 Meriones unguiculatus | reverse complement strand
GAAAATGAAAACACAACATACCCAAACTTGTGGGACACAATGAAAGCAGCGCTAAGAGGAAAGTTCATAGCACTAAATGCCTTCAAGAAGAAATTCGAGACAGCTCATTCAAGCAACTTAATGGCCCACTTAAAAACCCTAGAAAAAGAAGAAACAGACACACCAAAAAGGAGTAGATGGCTGGAAATAATCAAACTCAGGGCTGAAATCAATCAATTAGAAACAAATAAAACAATTCAAAGAATCAATGAAACCAAGAGCTGGTTCTTTGAGAAAATCAACAAGATTGACAAACCCTTAGCCGAGCTAACTAAAAGGCAGAAAGACACCACCCAAATCAACAAAATCAGAAATGAAAAGGGGGACATAACTACAGACACTGAGGAAATCCAAACAATCATTAGGACTTACTTCAAAAGTCTATATGCCACAAAATTTGAAAATCTAAATGAAATGGACAATTTTCTTGATCCATTTGACTTACCAAAGCTGAATCAGGACCAGGTAAATCAATTAAATAGTCCTATATCCCCCAAAGAAATAGAAGCAGTCATCAAAAGTCTCCCATCCAAAAAAAGCTCAGGACCAGATGGCTTCAGTGCAGAATTCTACCAGACCTTCAAAGAAGAGCTAACTCCAATTCTTTTCAAACTATTCCACAAAATAGAAACAGAAGGAACATTACCAAACTCATTCTATGAAGTCACAGTCACCTTGGTACCTAAACCTCACAAAGACTCAACAAAGAAAGAGAATTTCAGGCCAATCTCCCTTATGAACATTGATGCAAAAATACTTAACAAAATACTCGCAAACCGAATACAAGAACACATCAAAGATATTATCCACTATGACCAAGTAGGCTTCATCCCAGGTATGCAGGGGTGGTTCAATATATGGAAATCCATCAATGTGATCCACCATATTAACAAACTGAAAGAAAAAAACCACATGATAATCTCCCTAGATGCTGAAAAAGCATTTGACAAAATCCAACATCCATTCATGTTTAAAGTCTTGGAGAGATCATGAATACAAGGCACATATCTAAACATGGTAAAGGCGATATACAGCAAGCCTATAGCCAACATCAAACTGAACTGAGAGAAACTTAAAGCAATCCCACTGAAATCAGGGACAAGGCAAGGCTGCCCACTCTCTCCATAACTGTTCAACATAGTTCTTGAAGTCCTAGCCAGAGCAATAAGAAAGTTAAAGGAGATCAAGGGATACAAATTGGAAAGGAAGAAGTCAAAGTATCACTATTTGCAGATGATATGATAGTATACCTGTGCGACCCCAAAAATTCAACCAGGGAACTCCGACAGCTGATAGACACCTTCATCAGAGTGGCTGGATACAAAATCAACTCAAAAAAAAAAAAAATCAGTAGCCCTCCTGTATACAAAAGACAAAAGGGCTGAGAAAGAAATTAGGGAAACAACACCCTTCACAATAGCCACAAATGACATAAGATACCTTGGTTTGAACCTAACCAAGCAAGTGAAAGACTTGTATGAAAAAAATTTCCAGTCTCTGAAGAAAGAATTAGAAGAAGATATCAGAAGATGGAAAGATCTCCCATGCTCATGGCTTGGCAGGATTAACATAGTAAAAATGGCCATCTTACCAAAAGCAATCTATAGATTTAATGCAATTCCCATCAAATTGCCAACACAATTCTTTACAGACCTGGAAAGAAAAATTCTCAACTTCGTATGAAATAACAAGAAACCAAGAATTGCTAAAACAATCCTCTACAATAAAAGATCTTCTGGCGGTATCTCCATCCCTGATCTCAAGCTGTACTATAGAGCAACAGTTATAAAAACTGCATGGTACTGGCATAGAAACAGAATGGTGGATCAATGGAACCGAACAGAAGACCCAGAAATAAACCCCCACACTTATGGACACCGGATTTTTGACAAAGATGCCAAAACCATTCAATGGAAAAAAGATAGCATCTTCAACAAATGGTGCTGGTGCAACTGGATGTCTACATGTAGAAAAATGAAAATAGATCCATACTTATCACCCTGCACAAAACTGAAGTCCAAGTGGATCAAAGACCTCAACATAAAACCAGACACATTAAATCGGCTAGAAAAAAAGTGGGGAATACCCTAGAACTCATTGGTACAGGAGAAAACTTTCTGAACAGAACACCAACAGCACAGGCTCTAAGAACAACAATCAATAAATGGGACATCATGAAATTGAAAAGCTTCTGTAAAGCAAAGGACACAGTCATCAACACAAAGCGACTGCCTACAGATTGGGAAAGAATCATCACCAACCCTTTATCTGACGAAGGACTCATATCCAGTATATATAAAGAACTAAAGAAGCTAAAAAGCAGCAAACCAAGTAATCCACTTTAAAAATGGGGAACAAAGCTAAACAGAGAATTCTCTGTAGAGGAATACCGAATGGCAGAGAAGCACTTAAAGAAATACTCAACCTCATTAGCCATTAGGGAAATGCAAATCAGAACAACCCTGAGATTTCACCTTACACCCATCAGAATGGCCAAGATCAAAAACTCAAATGACAACACATGCTGTGGAGGTTGTGGAGAAAGGGGAACCCTCCTCCACTGCTGGTGGGAGTGTAAACTTGTACAACCACTCTGGAAATCAATCTGGCGCTTTCTCAGACAACTAGGAATAGTGCTTCCTCATGATCCAGCCATACCACTCCTAGGCATATACCTAAAAGAGGCTCAAGTACACAAAAAGGACATTTGCTCAACCATGTTTTTAGCAGCTTTATTTGTAATAGCCAGAAGCTGGAAACAGCCCAGATGCCCCTCCACTGAAGAATGGATGCAGAAACTGTGGTACATCTATACAATGGAGTATTACTCAGCAATGAAAAATAAGGAAATCATGAAATTTGCAGGTAAATGGTGGGACCTGGAAAGGATCATCCTGAGTGAGTTGTCCCAGAAGCAAAAAGACACACATGGTATATACTCACTCATATAAACATACAACATAGAATAAACCCACTAAAATCTGTACATCTAAACATACTAAGCAAAAGAGAGGACCCTAACTAAAATGTTCAATCCCCATCCTGAAAGGCAAAGAGGATGGACATCAGAAGAAGAAGAAAACAGGAAACAACCTAAGAACCTGCTACAGAGGGCCTCTGAAAGCCAGAAGAAGAAAACAGGAAACAACCTAGGAACCTGCCACAGAAGGCCTCTGAAAGCCTCTGCCATGCAGACTGTGAAAGCAGATACTGAGCCTGATGGCCAACTGACAGGCAGAGTGAATGGAATTTTATGTAAGAAGTGAGAAATAGTAAGAGCTGGTGAGGACAGGAACCCACAAGGAGAGCAACAGAACAAGAAAATTTGAACACAGGGAACTTTCCAGAGAATCATACTCCAGCCAAGGACTATTCATGGAGATAACCTAGAACCCTGACAACGCAGCCACTTCTGATGAGAACTAATAGACTAAGATCAGAAAGAAGGAGAGGAGGACCTCCCCTATCAGTGGACTTGGGGAGGGGCATGCATGCAGAAAGGGGGGGGAGGGTGGGACCGGGAGGGGAGGAGGAACGGGCTTATGGGGGGATACAAAGTGAATAAAGTGTAACTAATAAAAGTTAAAAAAAGATTGAATAAGTAAATAAATGAAAAGGACTTTTAAAATATGAAAGCCTATACCTTCTCACAAGCATGTCTCTCTCTTCCATCTCTCTGCCCACTCTCTTCATGTCTGCGCTCAAACCTATGTTAACCTCCCCTTCTTTCCAAAATGCTTTTCTTTTTTAAATTAACAGTTTTACTTCTTTTATTTTTTGTGGATGGGTGGGATGTTAGTAGTATATAAGGAAGTCAGAGCACATTTTGTGAGCAATGATCTTCTCCTTCCACCATGGCCCCTGGGGATCAAGCACAGGTCATCAGGCTTGGTAGTGGGTGCTTTAACCTGCCAAGCCATTTTGCCTATCCTAAACCTTTTTCTTATAAACACCAGTTCTGCTTCCTACCAACTCCTCCTGAAATAATAATAATTATTTTCATTATTAATTATTAATCAATTGATAATTATTTATTAAATTAATTATTATTATCCTCAGAAAAGGGGAGCTCCCTTTCCCATTTACACCAGCTCTTCAAGTTGCATCAGGACTGAGCATGTCCTCTTCCCCTATGGCCTGGCAAGACAGTCCAGCCAGGGGAGAGTAATCAACAAGCTGGCAAGTGAGTCCATGTCCTATGCAGTCCCCACTTCTCTTACTAGAGGACCCACATGAAGCCTAAAATGCCTATCTGCTACATCTGTGTAGGGGGCATAGATCCAATTCCTGCATGGTCCTTGGTTGATTCTTCTGTCTCAACAAGCCCCTCTTGGCCCTGGTTAGTTGGCTCTGTTGGTTTTCTTATGGAGCTCCTGTCACCTCCAGGTCCTTTTCTTTTTCCTCCCACTTTTCCACAAGACTCCCTAAGCATCGCCCAGTATTTTGAGGCAGGCGCTCTTGGGTAGAGCCTTTCTCTAGTCCACCTTCCTTTGTGTACAAAACTCAGACAGCAGGTGGCAGCATAGAGTTTCTCCCGCTGCAAATATTCTTCGTTGTTCAATGTGGGAAGGCTGAAGTGTTTTCTCTTTTAACTGTTGCTTAGTTGTGCAACTATATCTTTTCAGTCTGCATGCTTCCTTCGTTTCTTTGTTGTTATTGTTGAGGTTTGTTTTTCATTTGACCAGAGATACAGCTAGCTTTTAATAAACACCACTGCCTCTGAAGTTCGGAATCCCCGGTCAAGCCATCCCTAGCTCATTTCTAGGACAGATGGAAAAGTCGTGCTGTTACTGGTGTTACTAAATATCAGAGCCTGGACCCTGAAAACCCTAGAAAATCAGGCTATGCCACTCACCTTCCGTAAGCCAATTCAACAAGCAAGTACTATTGAAAAGCAGAAAAATTACGTTTCTTCAGTGTGGTTAAGTTGGGAAGAGGGACAAAGATCCGTTGACCTCCCTCCTGAGCTGCTGCCTCCACATCTATCTCCAGGGATCGTAACCTGAGAATTGGTTTAAGCAGAGGGACAGAGGTATACATAACTTACAGTCCTGGTCAAGGTGTGGTCTTGTCTCAGCTCCGGTCTCTTCTGTAAGGTGATGTGACAAGTTAACAGAAATGTGAGAAATTCCTTTCAGGGAGGCAGATTCTTTCTGGCTGGCACCGGGCTTCATCCAGCCTTTTCCTTCTCCCAGCACACAATATCTGGAGGAAATTACAATTTCTTGGGATACCGTTTTTCAATAGTGTGATAGTTAAAAGTGTCTGCTTCCAGAAGATTGGAATAACTATCAGGACAGTAACCACTGAAACTGTCTTGGGGAGACATCACTATGCAACACCCTAAACCAATCTCTTAGCTGAAAAAGACATACCTGAGAGTTTGTTAATGTGAAATAATTTTGGAGTGTTACCTGGAGAAGTGAATCCTCGTCGAACAGGACATGCTACATTCAAAACACATTAGAAATGGCTGCTTCTAAGCACTGCCAACTCAAGCTCCTCTTCTCCTAGTCCTGAAATTTTCTTATCAACACCCTTGCCTTAACTTCTGTGACACTTTTGCTTCAAGGCATGAGGAGGCCTGCTAGCCTTTTACGCTGACACTGTCGTCACTCTGCTTTTACAGCCTCAAGCTTTCTCCTGTGGAGACTGATGCTTATCTTTATCTTTGGAGCCTCACATAATGACGGTTCAAGGAAGGTCCCTTTAAAACTTCTCATGTCAAAAATATACCTGTTTAGTCTTTGGGGGCTTTTGTTTCGGGAGAAGTTAAAAACCAGGCTATTATGCTTATATAACAATATATTTTAAAATGATTGTACGATGAGATACAGTATGATTTGTATTCTCAGAAAGCCTACTCAGGGAAGCTTGCAAAGCAACACAGGCCAGCCCAGTGATGTCTAATCCTGAAGGGAAAGTCAGTTACCCTGAGGTGTCTGTCTGTCTGTCTGTCTGTCTGTCTGTCTGTCTCTCGCTCTCTCTCCCTTCTCCCAACAAGGGAACACAGGGGAGAGTGCCTCATTGTTAATTAGAGAGTAGAGAAACTCTGTGTGGCACATCACTGCAAAGAAAGTTTGCATGTTGAAGGGTGACCCCCTTTCTGCTGGTAAGCTCTTGAAACACAGAAAGCTAGCCCCTTACATCTGATCAATAACAAGGCTCATGTTTGGACAATTTCACTTTTCACCAAGGCTTATCAATGATGTTTCAGTTCCATGCTGTGGCTTTGAGGTAGACATTTTTTAAACCCGTTGTCACTAAGAGTCATCCTTTTGGAATTCTAGATTTAGGATTAAGGATGCCATGGTGTTCTGGTAAAAGTAAACATATCAATAATTGATTTTTTTATTGACGATGATAAATCTAAATGAACTCTGAAGTGTCTGGGGGGTTGGTCTTTTTAATGCATACTTTTATGTAGACATGGCCTACATGTGTACCACATTTGCTTTTTGTTTGTACTGTACCGAATCGGCTTGTGAGTAAATGCCCAGGTAAAGTGACGTTAACCCCAGATTCATTTTCGTTCATAGTATAACTGGAGCTCAGGGGCAAAAACCCTCGCTCTGACAGCCAGAACATGCTAGACTAAATCACAAAGACAGGCATTAACTAAAGAGGAGATTTCTTCACTGTGAATTGAGAAAGGGAATAGAGAAGGGTTTAGTGGCTTCTCGGAAGTTATAACTTAGGATAGTAAATGGAACTTTAGATTTAAATAGAGGGAAAAAAATGGGCCAGGGGATGAGTTATACATAATTAAGCAGTTTTGGTCAAGCTGTGGTCATGCTAATCATTGTCTCAATCACTGTCCTGCAAAATGGTCCCATCACAGGTGGTTATTATTCTCATAACCTGAGGGGACCAATCTGGTTCCTTCAAGATGCTTATTTCTCCTTTACTTGTGCCTTCAAGCATCACAGCTGCCCTCATCCTGGAGGGACATTTGTCCTGCTAGCCTGCTGTTATCTAAGATGGCTGAAGATGTGGGACAAAAATTCTTTGTGCCTCCAGGCTTTAAGGGAAAAGAAATAGAGCAGGTGATACTGGGCTTCCAGATGACATTCCCTAGCGATTACCATGCCTATGTAGAGTCAAAAGGGAAGTAGACCCAAAGTAAAGTGGACAGACAAAAATGACAGCAAGAACTCAAGGCTTTCATACAAATATTGAGTGAGGAGTCAATCCTGTATAGCCAAAGCAAGTCTAAGTGCTTGTTATAATATGACTTACATCTTTAACAAATTATCTGGTATAAAATTGCTAATAAGGGAAAAGAACTGAAAACATATGTTTGGGCTGTATTTATAGTAGCTTTTAGATATTCAAGATGCTATGGCCATGTTTTCTGTTTCAGATATGACTCCTTGAGTGTTTGTTAATATATCATTTTTTTGTCCTGAACAATATTTTTTTATATTTAAGACTTTCACACAAAAAAATAAGGCAGAAAGGAACCTTAAAGTATAAAAAATGAGACATTAAAAACTGATATAGAAATTGTGTAGAGAGAGGAGGGAGGGAGGGTGGGATTAGAAGGGAATGAGGGAGTAGGTTACAGCTGGGATACAAAGTTAGTAAACTGTAACTAATATTTAAAAAATAAAAAAAAATAAAAAGAAAAGAAATTGTGTAGAAAAGAAGTATTCTCGGCAAAATTCTAAAAACCCAGGCTTTGCTGGCTCATGTAAGGGAAGATATCTTGCTCTCCAAAGGGGAAGCCAGGCCTTGAGCTCTACCTAATGCCAGCTGCTTTTGAAGACTGAAGCTGCTCCAGGGTTTCCCACTGGCGAAACTGCAGACCATCACCCAGGCACCTTAGGGAATTTCTAATGTGGCATAGCATTTTAAAATCGGATTTCTGAGATTAAAGCTCTGACCAGTGCCTTAGTCAATAACCCAGACTCCTTTCTAAATGAACTTGTGCAGTAACTGGTGTTGATCGGGACTCCAAAACTAAGAGACACGCGAAACATTTACTAACAAGCTTTCCCAAAACGAAAGGGGCTGTTGCTATCAGTCCCAGCCATAGGAATTCCGGATGTGTTCTTTTGTGTTACATGTGGCAGAGAAACAAGGTGTTCAAGTCTTCATCCACAAGTCACGGGACATTTCCATACCCTGATAATTCTTCTCCTTCCATCATATGGGTTCCAGGGATTGAACTCTGATCACCAGGCTTGGCAGCAAGCCATCTCAGTGTCCTCTGCCTTTAGTGTTTAACCATTTTCTACCACCATGGTTCCTGAGCACCTTATGCTGGGAAAAAAAAAAAAAAAGTGCTACTAGTTTGAGGAAGGAGGGCAAAATTTAACATTAGATATTCAACTTTTAAGTGTGTTTTATTGATTTTTTTTTTTTTTAGTTCAGTGTCTTGTGTAATAACATTTCTTTTTCTAGGGTCCTATTAAATAATGGACCTCCAATCTTTGAGCTCAGATCTTCTTATGCCCTATGTCTGTGTTTAGAATGTTGAGACTTTTGGTCCCTGGTTAGGCAAAGCCCCAGTCCCTACTAGATACCAGAAAACAGATCTTTGACAAGGAACCCATAAAAATTAAGGTATTGAAGTCCCAAAGGGGAATGTTGAGACAGTGTAGAAAGATAAAGTATTTAAGGGTACGTGGGAAGGGAAATAAGCTTCCAGCTCCTTTTGTCTAAGAATGAGGAGTATCTTACAGACGTGATTAAAACTATGCTTATAGTCAAATCATCTCTCTTTCTCTGAGAACAGGGTCTTATTATACAGGTCTGTCTAGCCTTTAACTCACTATGAAGATAAAGCTGGCACTGAATTCACACATATATGCCTTCCTCCAAATTGCTGGGATTAAAGTCATGTGCCGTCACACCTAGCCTTGTCTTGTATTCTTTGTGACTTACATATAGCAAAGGTTTTTTTTTTCATATTTGTGATTTTTTTAATCTTTTTCATCTTGTAAATGTATTTAATACACCTCAAGCCACCTTCTAATCTCATTTACTAATGAAAAGTTCTTTAGATAAAAATTTGTATACCCAAACATTTTTATTTATTTTTAAGCCATTGGAAAATGTAACTTCAAAAACAACCAAAATAATATACAACCATTGCCATGATGTGACTCACTCCTAAAAAGCCAGTGCCCCCTCTAAGCAGTTACTACTGTTCTTTACTAACATCTCTTTCCTCCACTCTTATTGCTCACGCTTAGATCTATGTTAAAAGCCTTTTCTTAATAAGTTTCAATTTCTCTTAAATAAATAAAAAGTAATACAACTTAGTGGTAGTGACAGAGGAGTTGCAATAATGGAAGCCCCAGGCGGCAGCAGTTTGAGCCACTTTAATTTATTTATTAAACATTTCTTTCATACAATATATTTGAGAATTCCCCTCACCAACTCCTCTGACATCTACCCACCTCCTTATCCACATAAGTTTTTTGTCTCTCTCAAAATAAACAAACAAAAACAAAAAGCAAGAAACAAAACCCCAACAAAAATACAAAAAATTGAAACAAACAAAAAATGCCAAAACAAAACAACAACATAAACAGAACAAAAGACCCACAAAAATGCCCTTGACTTTGTTTAATGTTGGCCGAGTACTTCTGAGTGTGGGGCCTTCCCTGGAGTGTGGTTGACATACCCAGTGACACTCCACTGGAGAAAACTGATTTCCCCCTTATCAGAAGGTATCAATTGCAGTTACCTTCTTGGTTAGGGCCAGGAGCCTCTGTCCACTTCCCCTTCTCAATGCTGTGCCTTCTTCTGCCTTGAATATTCACAGGTCTTGTATGTCCTGTTGTTTATGGAAGTCATTATTTATTTGGTGTCATCCACCACCTCTGCCTCTTACAATCCTTCCACCTCCTCTTCTCCATAGATCCCTGCGCCTTGAGGGAGGTATTTGAAAAAGACATCCCGTGTAGGACTGAGTGCTTCAAAGTCTTTGAGTCACTTTCTTGACAGGTACAGCAAAGGTTTATGGCCAGCAGAGAGCAGCAGAGGTCTCTGAAGCATAAACCTGTGTCCTGGCCTGCTAGCACATAGGACCTCCTCTCCTCCTCTCACAAATAACACTTCACTTGTTTCTGAAGGAACGAACATTATGCTTGACTTGACAAAAGTGTGCTTCCACCTAAGCAATTCTCAAACTTAGGAATGAAACTAGGAGAACAGATATATTTGAGTCACCAAGAGCACCCCCAACAGTCACTGAGCAATGAGATCTGTGAAGCCAGAAACTGAGAAAGACTATCCAGAAGATGATTACCACTTCCTGTATCCAGACCTAAAGTCATTCAAAGGGATAACTGAATTCTGAAAGAATTCCTAGCTTCATATTGAGAGATGGTAATTCCAGCTTTAAAAGCCAAACCAAAACAATTAAATAGTGTTGTATAAGTGTTGCAAAAGGTCTCCTAAGGAGAGCTATCCAGTTGTTATTTTGCTGATCTACATCTAAAGAACTAAATCAAAGTTCCATAGTTATAGGTCAGGAATCATTAAAGTGGTTGAATACATGGCCATAATTTTAGCTTCTAATGGGGAAAAGGTCCCAGAATGCTGATAAAATGTTCTTTTTGCTTCTGCTAATGGCCCAATCCTATTATTTTTCCAATTTGACAACAAAATGCAGCTGGAACTTACATCCTTTGAAGAGAAGAGCAAAGATTTTTTTTTTTAAAAAATTGGTTGCTATATCCTTTGGCTTTCACAGGATTCAATAAATAGCTCTTAATTATACCACCACAGTTGAGTCAGGGATAGGGGGTTGGGAGTAGAAGTCTGGGCTTTGGATTCAAACAAAACCAGGCTTGAATCCTGGCTTTCGAACTTATTGGTTACATGGGCTGGACCACTTACCAAACCACTCTAATTTGCCATTTTCCTAACTAGAAAGCAGCACACTGATTCTTGCTTCAAAAGGTTATTGTTGGGATTCGATGAGATGATGTATCTGAAGCACTTATCCTGGAGCCTGGTCCAGATGAAGTGCCCAATAAATCAGAGCCTTCATTACTCGAACATTGTAAACATTGTAGCCACACAGTTATGAGTTCACCTTGAGAATAGTTAATGGTAATAATAAAAGGCTCATCAAAAGCCCCCACAAAGAAATAAGGCTTGGAGATATGAGGTAATTGTTCAAGGTCTGTGAAAAGTATATTGGAGATGTGCCTTATCACCTCACCTGTTTCAAGTTCAAGGTTCTGTACTAACCACAAGAAAACTCAGCCTCTACCTCTCATCTTTGTTCTGAAGCAGCAATCATCTCCAACCTGTGGCCTTCAGGTTAGCTGGGAGCCCTGATATGAAGGACTGATTGTCCTGTGTCCTCAGCTAACCACTCTAATGGAGGCTGGCTTCCAGGAAGCTGAACTACTTACCTATAATCACACAGTTAGTTGATCAAGGACACCTGGAGGAAGACTTCTCGTCTGTTTTGCTTTAGCCTCAAACTCAAACTTCTGGAACCTAGACTAGAAATAATAATTTATGCAGAGAGGCAATGATGATTGACATTAGGGATGTAGCAAGGTCAAGAGATACCCAACTCATAATATGATAGGGAAGACAGACCAAGAAACAGTCAGCTAGGATGGATGATTATGATATGGTTGGCACTAGGACCCAGATTAGGAGGATACAGGGGAAACCTGAATGCTTTCAGAGCTTAGGGAATGACAACAAATACAGCTTTGATGGCAGGAGTTTGGTAGAGTTCTAGAAGGATCTGTAAAGTTTACTTGTTTTTTTTTTGTTTGTTTTTTTTTTTTGTTGACAAAGCATATTACCAAGTGGTCAGTGGCAAGAGTCTATGTTTATTCATTCATGTATTGAAGGAAAATGTCTGAACTATGTTGCTGAGCTAGGTGTGATAAAAAGGGCAGAGACTGTTTAGCAAGTAGATGAATAGTGCTCAGTTTATCCAGAAATACCAACTCCCTTAACTTAGGTAACAGAAAACAATAAGATTGAATAACTGAGCCAATGAGTCTCTGTCTGGTTAACATGCCATTGAAGGCCTTTGTTATTTCTGTGTCACAAGTTGTGTTGGTTTGCACCAGTACATTGTTCCTGAATTTAACCTCCTACATGGTTATTTAATATAGAATTCACTAGTGGAATCTTAAAGACTGACTGTTCTTCAGCTTCCCAAGGGAAAAATCAAACTTTAATTTTTAATTGGCATTGACAAATATGCTCATAGAGATATTTTCTCAACCTGCCACGGTGTGGAGCATTTAAGACACGCTAAATCATCGTTCCAGAACTTTTTGAGATATTCTTGTTTGTGTTTCTCGAGAAATAATGAGGAAGTGTTTCTATGTGTGAGGTATTTATTATTCATGGTAGAATGTTTCATCATAACACCACTTGGACACAGTTTCTCACACTCTTTCATTGGTTAGTGCAGAGATTGATCCTTCTCTCTTTACAACCTTCTTTCACTTTTTCTCACCTTCATCTTTCACCTGGTATTTCCTGAAGTTCTATCCTCCTGAGTCTTTGGACCAATGATAGAAACCTGAGCTTCTAAATCGTTAAGATCAGATTCATATTGTCCAGTGAATGAAAAGCATGCTCCCTGGTAGATATTTGTGGGTTAGTTGGAATAAACAACAATATTTAGCTCACATTATGACGGTGATTCTGAATTTCCACTCTGGTTGGAGACTGACCCTCCTTGCTTGGTAGATTATTTACAAAGTGTTTAGAGGAAAATTTCCAAGTCTTCTTCTAGAAATTTAGCTTTTTGCTAATGAGCTTAGTAGACCATAAGGGTTTGCTCCGCCTCCTGGAGAGATGTCTGAGAACTCACACATATTTGATGGTGTGTTTCCTTTCCATCATTCACTCACACAAAATACCTAAGGCCCAATTATTGTTGCTCAGTGCCAAAAGTTTTGGTTCATGGCCAGTTGGTTCTCTTGCTTTGGGGCCTGTCGTGAGATAGAACAGCATGAATTGGAGGGAAGCTGCATAGCTTCATGGTAGGAGAGCTTGGAGACAAGGATTGAGTCCCAACATCTTCTTTATGGGCTTTACCTAATGAATTAACTTTTTCCTATTGGCCAACCTTCTATGGTTCTACAACCTCCCGATAGAAGTACTACAGGTTGGCAACTAATTCTTCAGCATATAGGGCAGTGGGTTGGGGTAATACATTGAAGATATGACTATAGGAAGAGGCTTTGAGAAAAACCTTACTGGGGAGTCGCCTTTAATCCCACCACTCCAGAGGCAGGGGCAGGAGAATTTCTGTGAGTTCAAGTCCAGCTTGGTCAATAGAGCCAGTTCCAGGAGAGCTGCACTAAATTGTCGCTTTTAGTTTTAGGCCAAGGGAACAATCTCAGTTTGACTTCTCCCAATTGTCTTGAATTTTGACAGCAATTCAGTCTCCTGTAACTAAGGAGGTAATCTCTGTATTTTGTTCTCTTCAGCTGTGTGAGTGGAAAGAATGTTGGCTTATAGTTAGTCCAACCAAGGGTAGAGGTAAGATGCCACCTACTTCTTCTGGCTTTGTGACCTTACACTTGTGACTTAACCTCCATGAGCTGTCATCCTATCTGCAGTAAAAATACAAACAGTAAGCATAACTCCTTGATACGATTATTGGGAAAGCTAATGAGGTAGTGTAACATGATACAGGTTGATTGATTATGCTAATTGACTTGGAAATGAAGGGATTCCTCAGATAAAAGACTTTCAGTGCTAAGACCAGGGAAGTCCTGAGCAATCCTGGGTAGTTGCTCACCACTGGTGAGTGTAAGATATTTTGCTCATTGTTATCACTCGAATACCTAAAGTTTCCAGGTAAGAAAACCCTCCTTATGCACATTGGATCTTCAGAGCTTTGCTTGGCCCAGGTGACATGTTCCATATACCTGAAAATCGGTGACTCTCAGAGCTTCAAATTATAAAGTACAGTACGTGTTTAAATCATTACTGTGACTTTTATCACATATATCCTCCTAATAATGCTAGGTTCAATGGTAAAATATACAGTACCCTTGAGAGAGAATCAATATTTCCTGAGTACCTATTTTGTGAGACATTGTCAAATGTCAACAGTGTAATTTAGGGAAATATATTTTTTGAATGCTAGTTTACTGAAGCCAGGGTGTCATATATACTAGGCAAGTGCTCTATCACTCTGCTACATCTCTAGCCCTTTGGAAAATATCTTAATGAAATTTTACAAAATACAGAAAAGGACATAATGCCAAATTCCTGCCTCAGTCAATTGCTAGAAAGGGAAGACAGATGTGATCAGTATCCAAATCAGTACACAGAGATTACAGCTATCCCCCAGGGACCTCTCACACAGGTCCCCTTTAAGCCACTACTCAACACCCCATCCTGCCTCAATCTTTGTTTGTAAATCTTTCTGAAACCTTCCCCCATGCTCTCTTTTGTTTACTTAGTGCTTTTTCTAGTTTGATTTGAGAATTTACTTTTTTATCTTTATTGTATATAATTAGGGTATGTGTTGCCCTCTAGCCATAGCTTTAAACGTATCCAAAACATTCTATAGTATTTTCATTGTATTTGTTTTCAGGAAATCTATGATTTTTGATGTTTTTTTTTTATTGGCAAAGATTGGTTTAGTAGAAATTTGTTGTTACTTTTTTAAGATTTACAGATAAAAGTGTTTAATTCTAATTAAATCCATTTAGGACCTTGACATTTAAAATTTCAGGTACAATTTGTGATTTTGAATTCTACACATTTTCTTAGAACTATAAAACACTATTCTTTTTAAAAATGACAATCTACTCTCCCAAGAGCAAACTCTTTCCACCTCAAATGCAGATTTTTCTACTTTAATTTCAACAACTCAAGAAGTTACTGAGGGTAAACCATTTATAGTGGACACAGCACCATTGTGGCTAGATTCAGGGACACAAAAGTTCTGCCAACCAAGGACCATGCATGGAGATAAGCTAGAACCCCTGCACAGATGTAGCCCATGGCAGTTCAGTGTACAACTGGGTTCCATAGTAATGGGAACAGGGACTGTCTCTGACATGAACTGATTGGCCTACTTTTTAATTACCTCCCCCTGAGGAGGAAGCAGCCTTACCAGGCCACAGAAGAAGACACTGCAGCCACCCTGATGATTGATTAGGTCAGAAGGAAGGAAAAAAAGAAGACCAACCCTATCAGTGGACTTGGAAAGGGGCATGCATGCAGAGGGTGGAGGAAGTGAAGGATTGGGATGGGAGGAGGGAGAGAGGGAACCACAGGGGGGATACAAAGTGAATAAAGTGTAATTAATAAAGAATAAAAAAAAGAAAATGAAAAAAAGAAAGAACTAATTTGTTTAACCAATGCCCAACTATTGGGTATTTGTGTTGTGCTTCATTTTTTCTCTGTAATCAGTAATGGAGTTGAATACCTGTCTATTTAAATCTTTGTTCTCTGGTCAAATTTATTTTTGTTTTTATTATTAAGATCAGAAAGGAGAGGAGAACCTCCCCTATTAGTGGACTTGGGGAGTGGCATGCAAGCAGAGGGAGGAGGGAGGGTGGGATTGGGAGGGGAGGAGGGAGGGGTTTATGGGGGGATGCAGAATGAATAAAGTGTAATTGATGAAAAATTTTTAAAAAAAGGGAAAAAATAATTTAAGAACCTTAAATGACTTTCAAAAGTGGAGGAAAACATGGAGTTAGTCAATTGGCATGGAGCACGTCTCGCCCCTGGGGGCAATGGTCTCCTGAACCTACTCAGACCTCGGACACTACCACTGCTAGTTCTAGAACTGACGCAGGATGTTTCAACGAGGGGGTTAAGGCTTCTCATAATATTTCCTATAAGCCCACACCTGTTTGTCTATATCCCCCATTTTTATTCATTATTAGCCAGATAGAGCCAAGTAATTGTGGTATTGATACTTGCTTTTTGCCCAATGCTCGAATGCTAGTAAATTTAGGTATGCCCTGGTTACTCGCATGCCTCACTGCGTGCCTGAGCCCGTTGATGCCCCTCACGCTATGACTCTCTTCAGACAGAAAAGGGATCTTGGAACTACAGCCACCATTGTTACTACCATCTCATTGGCGGCTGTTGGAGCTACCACCGGGGCATTAGCCATGAGTCATACTGGGCAGACTGCTCAGACCCTGAATAATCATTTAGCCAATGTAGCCCATGCCTTAGTTGTACATAAAGTAATTAATGCTCAACTAAAAGGAAGCTTGATGGTGTTCAGTCAGAGGATTGACCTCGTGCAGGAGCAAATTGATACCCTATGGCAAATCGCTCAACTTGGCTGTCAATGAAAATATGCTGGACTTTGAGTCACTAGCATATACCATGAGAATTTTTCCTGTGCTGCAAATCTGTCTAAACAATTGTCAAGCTATATTTTAGGTAATTGGACTGGAGAATTCGATACTACGATGGAGCAGCTGAGAGTGGCCATTGTCACAGTAAATTCTACCAGAGTGGACGCAGGACTAGCCACAGGATTATCATCATGGATTGCTGCAGCCATGAATCATCTGAAGGAATGGGCGGGCATGGGAGCATTAGCAGGCCTTCTGGTGTTGGTCTCCTTGGTTTGCCTGTGGTATATATGCAAGATTAGAGTCTCACAACAGTGTGATGCAGCCATGATCATTCAGGCCTTTACAGCCATTGAAGCAGGACATTCGCCCCAAGCATGGTTGGATACCATAAAAAGCTAAAATGTTATGCTCAGGATGTGAGGCTAAGCACTGCACTCAGGGTTAGCCGCTTTGGACCCAGAGAAGAACATGTCTGGTTGCATGCGGGTTGATACTCCAGGTCCCGCCTCTGAGAAAAAGGTATTGGACGGGTCTGATGCTCTTTGGGTGGATGACACCTAAATGAACATAGGTACAAAGTCCCAATTTATTTCTAATATCAGAGATCAGACCTCTACTCTTGCCTGATGCGTCTAAAACAAAAAGGGGGAACTGTAGAGAGCTGCGGAATGCTGTGCCTTAAAGATGGAGCTGGTTTCTGCCTTCCACCTTCCTGATGGTGAGTGCTCTCTGTCACGAACAATTCCACATTTGGCTAAGGCTGAGGATCTGGCTTGCTTCCATGTATGTGGACCTATCTGCATTGCCCACGTGGCACGCCTGGGTTGGCTACCCAGAGGCTATTTAAGCTGTGGGCTGGCTTTCCCCAGGGTCAGATAATTGTTCAAGGTTCCTGAATAAACTGCATTGAAAAAAAAAAAGAATAAAAGGAAGTAACAAACTATTCATTTTGTCCTCATGTTTGTTGAATAAACACTCTCAAATATGATAAGCTGGGATGACTTAAATAAAGGGCTACCTTGAGTCCAAGGTAACCACAAGAATCCTTAAAACTGGAAAGGAAGGCAAAAAAGAGACAGAAGAGATATGATAAAGGAAGAGTTGTCAAACAGATGCAATGATGCTGGCTTTGAAGATGGAGGTAAGTGTCCAAGAGACAGTGAATGTATAAAACCCTCTAGAACAGTGGTTCTCAACATGTGGGTTGTGACACATTTGGGGTCATACAAGAGATATCCCGCATATCATATATTTACATTATAATTCATAACAGTAGCAGAATTGTAGTTATGAAGTAGAAATGAAAATAATTTTATGGTTGGGGTCACCGCAACCATGAGGAACTGCATTAAAAAGTTGCAGCATTATGAAGGTTGAGAAGCACTGTTCTAGAAAGTGGAAACAACAGCCTACAGACTGGGAAAAGATCTTCACCAAGCCCACATCTGATACAGAACTAATATCCAGAATATATAAGGAACTCAAGAAATTAGACACTAACACACCAAATAATCCAATTAAAAAATGGGATACAGAACTAAACAGAGACTTCTCAACAGAGGAATATAGAATAACAGAGAAACACTCAAAGAAATGCTCAACATCTTTAGTATTCAGGGAAAACCAAATCAAAACAACTCTGAGATTACATCTTACACCTATCAGAATGGCTAAGATCCTCAAGTGTCAACACATGCTGGAGAGGATGTGGAAAAAGGGTAACCCACCTCCATTGCTGGTGGGAGTGCAAACTTGGACAACCACTTTGGAAATCAATCTGGCACTTTCTCAGAAAATTGGGAATAGCACTACCTCAAGCCCCAGCTATACGACTCTTGGGCATATACTCAAAAGATGGCACATCATTCAATAAGGACATTCACTCAGCTATGTTTATAGTAGCTTTATTTTTAATAGCCAGAATCTGGAAAAAAATCTTGATGTCCCTTAACTCTGGAATGGATACAGAAATTGTGGTTCATCTACACAATGGAATACTATTCAGCTATTAAAAACAAGGAAATCATGAAATTTGCAGGCAAATGGATGAAACTAGAAGAGATCATCCTGAGTGAGGTGACCCAGAAACAGAAAGACACACATGGTATACACTTACTAATAAGTGGATATTAGCCATATAATATAGGCAAGCCATCTACAGACCTAAAGAAGCTAAACACTAAGGAGGACCCCAGGGAGGATGCCTAAATCTCATTCAGAATGGCAAACAGGATAGAACCCAGAAGTGGTGGAAAAGAGAAAATAGGATAGGAGTCTCTGAAAGGATTCACTCAACAGAGGATCAAAGCAGATGCTGAGACTCAAGGCCAAACTTTGTGCAGAGCACAGGGAGTCTTATGGAGGAGGAGGGGGTGGGATTAGAGGGACATGGAGGGGACAGGAACCCCACAAGGAGACAAACAAAGCTAAAGGATCTGAGTCCGGGGTGTCCTGCAGATACTGATGCACCAAAGGAGGACCATGCATAAAGAGGGCTTAGAGCTCTGCTCAGATGTGGCCAATTGGCAGCTCTGTTTCCATGTAGATCTCTGAGTGAACAAGTGGAGCAGGGGCTGCCTCTATCATGAACTCAGTTGACTGCTCTTTGATCACTCACCTGTGATGATGTGGCCTTGCCAGGCCATGCAGGAATAGGTCCAAGCAGTCCTGATGAGATTTAACAAACTATGGGTAGATGGCAATAGTGGAGAACTCACCCTTTCAGTGGACTGGGAGAATTGACCGAGGAGAAGAGGGAAGGAGGGTGGAACTGGGAGGGAGGGGGCTTCAATTGGGATATATAATGAATAAGTTGTGAAGAAAAAAAAGTGGAAAAGAAAAGGAGAAATCAGATTCTTCCTGGGAGCCTCCAGAAGGAATCATCCCTCCAGGTACCCTGATCTTATCTCAATGAGGAAGACATCTTAGGCCAATAAGGAGGACATATTAGCTCCAAAATTCTGATAATACAGTTGAATTGTTCAAAGTCACCAAAATAGTATTAAACTGTTACTGTGGCAAAAGGAAACTGATATACCTATTATCCTGAGTAAGGCTTTGGACTAGGATGGTTCTTACCTTTAGAGGCTGGGATTCAGTAGTCTAGAGAAGAGCTAAGGGGCAAGTATCGTCAGCAAAATCCCTGGAGATACTGTTACTTCCTCCAGTGCAGACTTGGAGGGGTCTTGATGTAGATATCATAAGTTTGTAGAAGGACTGTCCTATTTTGTACACAGTCACTTGCTAACTTGAAAGATGGTCTAGGAAGGTGCTTGAAGATGTGGCTGGGAGTTAAGTTGGGGTACCACTTTGACATCAACCTTAACTCTAAATCTTGAATGACAGAGTTATTCAGTCTCAGCAGTCCTAGACTAATCTAGGTTTCCTTGTCAACTCAAGCACAATGACCATCAATGAATCTTGAGATTTCTAGCTGTGTTATCTCTTAAAGTATTTTATTAGATGGAGGCTCCAGAATACAGTAGTGTGAGAGGTTTATGAGAGTTTGGAAGGTTAACTCCTATAGGAAAAAAAACAAACAGCTGAAAGAAGAGGATTGAAAAGGGACTTTGACCTTGATACATAGCTGACAGAATCTTGACCACCTCAACGGGAATTTTGGAACAAATGCTGCTCATTGGAGAAGCTCCAGTTGTAGTAGTTCTACAGTTCTTGGAAGGGATGCCCTCCATCAAGAAGTGTAGAGGTCTTAAGGATCTAAGACATGGATGACCAAAAATGACTACCATCTCTGCAACTGAGTGGAAAGTTTTGTTTTTAAATTAAAACACACACACACACACACACACACACACACACACACATCTACATTTTTTTCTTTTTTAAAGAATTGTTTATTTTTATTAATTACAGTTTATTCACTTTGTATCCAGCTATAGTGCCCTCCCTCCCTCCCCCATCTCCTCCCATGTCCCTCCCCAAGTTCACTGATAGGGAAGGTCCTGCTCCCCATCCCTCTGACTCTAGTCTATCAGGTCTCATCAAGACTGACTGCATTGCATTCTTATGTGGCCTGGGAAGGTTGCTCCCTCCTCAGGGGGAGGTGATCAAAGAGCCAGCCACTGAGACAGTCCCTGTTCCCATTACTAGGGTACCCACTTGGAGACTGGGCTGCCATGGGTTACATCTGTCCCGGGGTTCTAGGTTATCTCAATACATGGTCCTTGTTTGGAGTATCAGTCTCAGAAAAGACCCCTTTGACCAGATTTTTTTTTTTGGTTCTGTTCCTCTTCTTTTGAAGCTTCTGTCTCCTCCAGGTCTTTCTATCACCCCTTCTTTCATAAGATTTGCTGTACATTTTTTGTTTTATTTTTAAGATGGCATTTTATAGCCTAGACTGGCCTGGAGTTAATTCACTATGTAGCCCAGGACAGCAACAAACTCATGGTGATCCTCCTGTGTCAGCCTCCAGAACCACCACCACCCTCCTTTTTGAGATAGAGTCTCACTATGTAGTCCTGGGTGGCCTGGAACTCACAATAGAGATCAGGTTGACCTCAGAAATCTGTCTACTTCTGCCCTCATCGTGTGGGAAATAATGACATGAGAATGTCACCACACCCAGCTCAGGAAGTCCTATCTTGAAGGTTAATCCCAGCAGCATCTCTCTATATCTCTCACATTTCTCTTCTCTGTTCCTCATTCATCCAGACCTTGTAACTTTCTTTGAGATTCAGGAAATAATTGTTGATAGATCTCGTAACTGCCACATTTATTTCAAAATACAGGCTCTCAAAGCTGGAAATTACCTTAGAGATCAATTTATTTTACACATGGGAAAACTAAGACTGCTGAGGTTGGAGTGAGAGTAAATAATTCAAGATGACACATCTAGCTACTAAGAAGTGACCAGAACCTAGGTGACCTAACTCTTAGGAAAAGCCTACATTTATGTAAAGAAGCCTTACATTTTTTATTTTGTTTTGAACAAAGTTGAAGTTTATCAAGAATAAACATTAAAGTTGGGTGTCATGTCTCATACATGTAATTTCACCACTTAGGAAGTGGAGGCCAGAGGATCAAACATTCAAGGCCATACTTAGCTATATAGTGAGTTTGATTCTGCTTGGGATACAAGAGACCTTGTCGCAAAAACAGAAAAGATTAAGTTATTTGATTTTGTTTATTGATTTATTTGTGGGTTGATGCTGTCTGTTTGTTTGATATAGCTCTGGCCACCTTCCTCTGCCTTCTGAGTTCTGGGATTAAAAATACATGCTACCATACCTGTTGGTATAATGTTCTTTTAAAATGTGTATGCCTTACCCTTGTTAATTCAAATGCTGATTTCCCCACCCCCAACTCTCTGGTTTCAATCTGGATATTGCATTGTGATACTCACTATAAGCATCCTGTCTCAACTCTTGTGTAAACAGGACACAAATAAAGCAACTTGATACAATGTTGTGCAATGGGAGGAGCCAGAGGACAGGAAAGAGGGGAGGAGCTAGAGAACAGGAAGGGGCGAGAAGGAGGAGGAGCTCGAGGAGGAGGAGGAGGAGGAGGAGGAGCTCGAGGAGGAGGAGGAGCTCAAGGAGAAGAGAGCATGAGGAGAGCAGAGCTAGAGGAGAGAGCTTGGAGGGCTTAAAGCATGAACCAGATCTAAGATTTCACAAAAAGCAAGTAAAATGTGGGAAATCTAAATGTTAGGAAACTGAGGGCTTGGAGGTTTAGGAGGGAGTAAATATTGCCCAGCATTGTGTTCTAGGTTAACTAAAAACCCAGTCTCTGTGTGGTGATTTGGTTATACAGCTGCTGAGGATTAATAGCAGCAATACAAGAAGATAAAACAATAGTAAATATCATAACTCCTACAACACATACCTAACAAGATTAAGTTTTTATGTAAATTTCAGTATAGAAAGAAGAAAAGGAGGGAGGGAGGGAGAGAGAGAGAGAGAGAATTGAAAGAGGGAAGGAGAGAGCCACAAAGAGACTGACTTAAGAAAGAATCAAGTGTACATACATAGACTGGGTTTTGATTTCTTCAGAGAATCATCAAAGCATTCAATTTTGAAAAATTAATGGAGCAAGGCAGTGGTGGCGCATGCCTTTAATAGCAGCACACAGGAGGCAGAGATGGGCTGATCTCTGAGTTTAAGGCCAGTCTGATCTACAGAGCCAGTTCCAGAACATCCAGGGACTACACAGAGAAACCCTGTCTTGAAAAAAAACAAAATAAAAAAAACAAACAAACAACAACAACAAAAACAGAAAAGAAAGATTACTGGACTAACACATGCAAACTGGTTAAAACAATTTACCTTTGAGAAGATTCTTATTTTTTTAATTCTACTTATTCTTTTCTCATACATTACAACCTGAGCCCCTCCTGCCACTCCTCTCAGTCCCCACACACCCACCTCTAAGCTCCCCTTGTTCCTAGATCCACTTGTCCTTTGTTTCCATTTAGCAAAGAACAGACCTCCCAGGGATACCAACCAAACATGACATACCAAGTTACAATAAGACTAGACTCAAACTCTCATATCAAGGCTGGATGAGGCAACCCAGCAGTAGGAAAAGGGTCTCAAGAGCAGACGAAAGACTCACAGACAGCCCCTGATCCCACTGTTAGGAGTCCCACAAAAACACCAAACTACACAATTGTAATATATGTGCAGAAGATCTAGGTCTGTTCAGTCTCTTTGAGCCTCCGTGAGCCCTGACAAATTGATTCTGTAAGCCTTCTCCTTGTGGAATCCTCTACACCTCTCGCTAATACAATCCTTTCTCCCCATCTTCCACAGGATTCCCTGAGCTCTGCCTTATGTTTTGCTGTGGGTCTCTGTTTCTGCTCCCATAAGTTTCTGGATGACACCCCTCTGATAACCCTTGAGCTAGGCACAAGTTTATGAGTATAGCACAACATCAATAAGAATCACTTCACTGACATTTTCTTTTGTCAGTTGTGTTTGGTGCTATACTAGGTCTCCAGGCTATCCAGCTTCTGGTTCCTGGTCATCCAGGCAATGTCAGATGTGTCCTCCCTCTTGTGGTGCAGGCCTCAACTTGGACCAGTCATTGGTTAGCTACACCCACAATTTCTGTCAACTTTACCCCAGTATGTCTTGTAAGACACATTGTAGGGCAAAGTTTTTGTGGCTGTGTTCATATCCCAGTCCCACTACTAGAAGCCTTGCCTGGTTAGAGAAGATGGCTGGCTCAGGTTCCATATCCCCCATTACTGGGAGTCTTTGATAGGGTCACATTCATAGATTCCAGGGAGTTTCTACTGAGAAGATTCTTGAGATTTTGTTTATGCATATATGAAAAAATAATGCTTATGAAAATGACATCTTTGTTCATTTCCATAATCACCTCTGATCAGTTAAACAAAACCACATTGAAATACTATTTCAGTATATTACCATTAAAGTGGGTTTGGATAAAATTCTTGCCAGCCAAGCATGAGTACCTGAACATTCAGATACTCCAGTACTCATGCAAAAACCAGAAATAGTAGCACAGGCTGGGAGGAGTCAGGCCAAGAAAGGTAACAGACTATACAACTATTTTCAATAAACTATGTTAACCTGGTGACATTTTTGTTAGGAAAAAAATATCATTTATGGTTTACATGGAAGATAAAAGTGATACATTGTAATTGGTTTGTGGAGGACTGATGTCATTTTCACTGTTACTCATAAAGCTGTGTTTTAGAGCATATATTTACATGTTTAAAATATAAGCTTTAGTTGCATCTGCCAGTGGCTTTCCCACTTGGAACGTTTCTTTTTTTAATTTATTTATTTTTATTTTATGCAAATGAGTGTTTCTCTTGCATGTGTACCTCTGCACCATGTGTGTACAGTGTTCATGGAAGCCAGAAGGTATCAGATGCCACCTCCAGAACTGGTGCTGAGAACTGAACCTAACATCTTTGAAAGATCACTCGGTGCTCTTAATTGCTCCTTACTGGTAACTTTTATTTATTTTCTTGACATATTCACACACACACACACACACACACACACACACACACATAGTGAATTCTATTTCTCATCTCCTTTTCATCCCTCTCCCCCTTCTGCTGAAACCCTTATTTCCAAGTAGTCCCCTCCTCGTTTTTCAAGACAGGGTTTCTCTTTGTAACCTTGGCTGTCTTGGACCTCACTTTGTAGCCCAGACTGGCCTGGAACTCCCAGAGATCTGCTAGCCTCTGCCTCTCCAGTACTGGGATTAAAGGTGTACACCACCACCACCCAGCCCAAGCAGTCCCCTCCTACTTTTATGTCTGTTGTGTGTATTTGAACCCCTGAATTTCATAAATACTGTCTATAAACATTTCATCTTGGATGTGGGAGGGAACTCATGATGTCTTCTATTTGGAAGGTTTAAGATAATCTTTGTTACTTTTTATTTTGTTTTTGCTTTTGTAGAGATAGACATCACTCAAACATGTGGGTATTTCCAGCCCCCTTGAAGCAGCTTCAGCTCTTTTAGTTTGTAAAAGCCACAACTGGGTGTGTCTTATGGAGTGAGGGCCAACATAGCTTATCAGTCAGGGCCCACCAGAATGCTATCAAATGATCCCAACTGGAGAGAGATGTGAATGGGTTTTCTGAGCTCCAGCCTTACAAGAGTTCCCACCACCTCAAGACTCATCAATCTGATGGGAAAGTGCCATTTCCTCCCCCCTGCCATGAGCATACCACCAGATTATCAGCCAGAGCCTAAGTGAGGCTACGTACGTACAGTACAAAGGAGCCCAGCTACCCTTCCTGTGTGTGCGTAAAGAATGGTATATATTTTGTGAAGGAGTAGAGTGGAATATATTAAAACTGGCAGAGTGAATGAAAAAAGGCTTTTGAAGCAAACTTTTTGGGAGTCAGGTTGGAAAAACAGGACAGATGTAGAAGTCTAAATCAAAGACTAAATAGCAGTTGATCTGGACAACAAGATTTGCCTGTGTGTGTCAGAAGAACGTGGGGTCTCCTGGTAAATGGAGTTTTTCAGTCCCCCTTAATTGAAGTAAGAAAATTGGCATCTGCTTGTGTTTTTATTCAAGGGAAAGTTTCAGGGATTTGCAGCTGAATGATAACACTGATCTCAGGGTTGTTAGGAAGATTAAATGAAATAGTGGATGTCCCAAATCAACCCAAGACAAAAAGGAAATCTTTAGAACACAGACTAACAGCATCTTTAAAAAAAAAAACCATAGTTTTTATTATTCTTCACTCTCTGGGAAGTTACATAAGAGCAGGTATGGCATGGATGGAGAACATTGATGGCAGGGGCTTCCAGGGTTGTCATGTGGCAAGTACCCAGATCGTACAGACTTGATGCTGTCTACAAAACTCGAGAAATGAAGCAAACCTCACCTTGTTCCTCCAACTTAACAAAAGGTACTGTGGGTATCTACATGGATTACTCCAACAGTTTAGTGCTTAAAAGAAAGTGACTGTCTCCCAGGTATTGCTGGCTCTGAGCTACCAGATGGACATGCATGCTTTTTGGATGGTAGTTAGGCTCTTTGAGGAGGTTGTAAGTGCTCCCTCTAAAGTCCAGTTCTGCATCCATTGAATGTCAGATTCCATGATCCTCCTCATCAGAGCAAGGGGTGACAGAAACTCAAGGAAGTGCAATCAAGAAATGCCCTGAATTTTCTAGAATAAGTTCTGCTCTAGCAGCAGGCCCATGCTGGAACAAGGGACTTTATTCTGTTTCCATCTCAGATTTCTCAACAATGCCCCTTTGAATTAGTTACCTAGACCTGGAGAACTAAATTTTCTAAGCAAAATATTTCATTGAACAGGTCCAGATGTAGACTTTCCAGGTTCTCTCTAGTGTATAGAGTCTAGACATTGTAGATGGAAGTTGTCAGCAGCCTCAACCAGTTCTTTCTGGAAGAGGGGAGCCTTTTGCACACCATTTTTATTTGGCTTTTCTCTGAGTCAGGAGTAGGGTTGACTCAGTCCAGTTTAGGCAGGAACAGTTTGGGCTGATCTTGGTCCCGCAATTCATTCAGGAATAGCCTTATGAAATCCCATGGGCTCCATCTTGGTTCAAAGGACACTGCTTGGGAACCTGAGGGCCCACAGATTCTAAGGAAAAGGGAAGTAGACACAATGAGGCAGAACGATGAACAGCAGGTAAGTTTCTGTGCATTCCACCCACAGCAGCTACTTTCTGCATTTTATAAGCTGGGAATTTGCTTATGTTTCAAAACCCCTGCCATGGGGTACAGTTGCTAAGGCAAAGCAAAGCAGAATTTAAAAGAAAGCAGGGACTTGTGCCAGATTGGCTATTTCTTAGCATCAGGGACAGAAAGGGATGGGGATGCTTTGGGGACTTCTGGATCCACAGTAGAAAAACGGGATCACATTGCGCAAAAGGAATTGTCTTCTTCCGATGGAGGCTAATAAAAGTAGAGATCTCGTCTATTCTCCGGAGACAGGCTTCCTGAAAAACAGGGTAAACATGATGAAGAGGCTAGTTTTAGAATCAAATTATCCTAGGTTGGAGTCCTGGCTCACCAGTGCCTACCTATGTGGCGTTGGGCCACTTCCTTAGCCTGTCTGAGCTTTACTTTCCCATGTTGAATGGATATATTAAAAATGAGTACTTCCCAAGGTTCTAGTATAGGATCACATTACTGGCAGATAATGTCAATTGTATTTATCATACTTTCTTTACATTTCTTTCCCCTGAATAAATGCAATATGTGGAACCTCAGAAAACAAACAAAAAACAAACAAAAGCCCACTATTCTTACCTAAATCCAGATTATCCGTGGCCTTGATGTTAACTACATCAGTATCTCTTTCTCATCCTTAAATCTAAATGATGCACTTCATGAACCACCGTGAAATATCATTTGCAAAAGAAAATTCTTTTTAAGATAAAGGAAATGAGTCCACAAATTTTATGCTTTCTATTTAATTTTAAACTTGACTTAATTTTGACCTTTGCTTAATCCTCAAATCTTGCTGCAAATTATATCCTTTGGTCAATGTAATTGAAAAAGACTCTCTCCATCCTTCTCTTTTTGTGTTCTTACACCAATCCAAAGCATGTATTTTCCTTAGTTCTACTTATGAAGTAGAACTTGCTAACTTCAATTTTTTTTGTGTGTGTATGTGACTGATCCTGAAATTCTTTTCTGGGATGTGGTCAAGGACCCTGCTTTACTGGGATAGAAGTCTCTAAACCAGTCTGGCTACTGACTGCCGCATGGGCTATGTCTCTTTGCTGCTAGAGGGACCACTATGCAACACCTAAGCTTAAGGGCCATCCTCTGGTCGTTCTTATTTTTTGTGCTTTGAGTAAGTTTTGGGCATAAGATGCCTTCTAATGAGCCGCATGTTCTTTGCTTTTGGTTCTGTTTTATGTTAGAGATAAAACCCAGGGCCTTCCTCTATCTGCTAGGTAAGTACTCTGGGCCTGCAATCTACCATTGAGTTGTACTCCCATTCTGCTTTATACTGTTTCAATGGTTAACTACAGCTAAATATTCTTCTAAGCATTTGCACACATTATTTCATTAAATTCCCACAGAACGCCTATGTGGTAGTCACTGTGTGCGTCTTATAAATGAAGCAACTAGTGCATAAGGAGTTTCAAAAACTGTGAGCAAGTTCCTGAGACTAGTAAATATCAAATCTGGAATTAGAACCTTGAACTTAGGTGTGAACTCTTTTTGAACTCTTTTCTTTCTGCCCAACCTGTCCTTATTTTGAAGCTCCCAATTTCAAATTCAGCATAGAGCCCAGAGAACTGCCCTTGCCCTCAATTATGTTTTTCTTGACTACAGAATCAGTCCTGGGGTGGCTGACAACTGAATGCCTGAAACAGCTAATCCTCATGGATTCATTCATCTTCCTGAGTCACCTTGACTGAGTAGGGCTCAGATGAAAGAATTCAGTGGAATTGTTTCTCTGGCAAAATGAGAGCATGTTCAAGAAACTTTGCAAAATATACAGTGCATATGCAGACTCCTTGAAATGGATATGAAACCAATGGTATCTATGAAAAGCTAATCGTGGAAATAAGGCTTTTGTAAGCTGCTGGAGATTCTGGCTGCTGCAGTACACACTCTTCATGTTTGTTTCCAAGGCACAGAGCTACACTGTGAAAGTCTAAACCCCATACTTACTTTCATTATCAAGACTGGCAGTGGCGGGTGCAAGACCATAGATTTTATTATCTAGAAAAGAAGAAGAAAACATAAATGGAAATGAAACCTTAGGTTGGGATAGAAGCCTGTAGTATTCCAGAGATCCCAGATTGCCCATCCCTTATTTTCTAAATACAAAACATAATTTATTTTATCAAATTCTGAAAAATAGAAGATTCTGCCCATCAAACCTTTGAGAACTTCTTCCCATCTCCCAGGTAGAGCTAATGAAGGATCTTTAACTTGCTCAGTGACTTCTGAACTACCAGACACCAGTGAATGCAAGCGATGTCAACACTGGTAGGGGACTGTGAAGTACTTCTCCAGATAAGACTTAGATAATAAACATTTGTGTGTGAATGTGTGTCACAGTTTTGTCAATACACAATGCCTGCATCAGCCTTTGACTTTGATGTGCCTCACTTATAGTAGATGCTCACTAAAGGTTTGCTGAATTGGATTGGAGCTGCAGAGAGCCATTACATTTGGAAAATGCTGATCTGAGCCATCTGTTTTCTACCCAACTGTTGAAACAGAGTTCTGCTGTTTGTATGCATAGATATACATATAAACACAGTTGGAGAAGATTTTTGAAAAAGAAGATAATAGTATAAATTTTAAGAAGTCTCCTAAGCGGGCCATTTGCATGATTTAATCTATCTATATATTGCTAATCAAACTATGGAAATAGTGGAGTTCTATTTTAATTAGAAGTTTGTTTGCTTCATGCATTAAACCACAGATATGTATGGATTATAATGTTGTGAAAGTAAATAATTCACCCAGGGTACAAAATACTTGAGGATGCAGACTTGGCTTTGTGTGTGTGTGTGTGTGTGTGTGTGTGTGAGAGAGAGAGAGAGAGAGAGAGAGAGAGAGAGAGAGAGAGAGAGAGAATACACACATATATAATAAGTCTATCTCAAGAAAGGCAAATCTTGTGACAGAGTGCATCACTATTTTGGTGAAAGTATAATACACTCAATTCTTCCTTATCTTTTTCTTAAAAGAAACATACAAACAACCTCAGAACAACCAAAAAAGGACTCTTGCTTTATGATGAGTATTTTTAATCTACCAGCCATTAATTGACTATATAATGGGTGAGTGAGTGAAGAAAATGTGAGCAAGCCTGGAGGATGTTTTTGTGCAGGGGAAGAGGAAGTGATCAGGGTGATGAAACCCAAAGGAAAGTGAGCATGAGGAGCCCAATATGCAGGAGGGAGTCACAGCCAGCCAGACACTGGTGTCTCTGTAGTCAGCTACAGGGCTGCCTCTCCAGCTGCTTTGAATTTTAATGTGTGGAGCAGATGGTTGGTATAGATTGCCCTTGCTTTTGCCCAGGAGTCTGGCATCCTTGCAAATTGTCAACCTGTTTGGAGAACAGAGTTTGAGCCTGTAGGTACGTCATAGAGCTCTGTTTTGCAAATGGATTATTTAGTGGAGTGGAGGTAAATATGAGATTCTATGATTTTAGGCATAAGCCCATCATTTTGTCTAGGACAAAGCCAAGTCAACAGACTGGGGAGATTATTTCAGGCCAACTCTGCCTGTCTGGCTGTCTGCACGTACTACTTTAGCCATTAAACTGTGTATGCCAGTGTGGCCTAGTTAAAATATATGGAAGTTATAAATAATATAATGCCCCTTGGCAGCAGACTTATCTATGTCCATAGTGGCAGTAATTAGTCTTAGTCCCTCAACTCACTGTCAACCGCAGTAACCTTGCAAGTGTCTGTAAACATTTTCTTACAGTAGTCTGTGCTGGGAGGCAGGTTCAGGAGCAATCCCGTGCTTCCGACTATCCTGGCAAGGTTGTAGTTCTCCCTGACAGCAGGTTGCAGAGGATGGTTTAGGTATCTATCCCGGTGGAGAAAATATAGACGAGACTCATGATACCCATCAAAGTAGACTTCTGGAGCCAGATGCCTGTCAGGAAAGACAGGGAAGGTGGGCTCTAGGAATTCTGGCCTCACTAGGGAAGAGACTTGCCACAACTCCTGCATATGTGCAGAGGGAGCACTGGGCATGGACAGTGGGTGCAGAGCCATAGCCGTAGGACTATATTCATCTGAGCTGCTGCTGCTGCTGAAGTCATTTGCTGGAGATGCTTCTGGCCGTGGATTTGTCCAAGAAGAGAGATGCCACTGATTTGGGGCCATGCTGCTATCTGGAAAAGATTTAGACATTATATTGAGTATTTTCTCCAAATGGCCAAAATAGAAGTTTATTAATTCTGATTAATGCATATCACACATACATGAATATATATAATTTTTATTACTTGTGTGTGAGAGAGAAGTGTGTATAAGTGCAGGAGAATGGCCATAGCAAAGGTCAGAAAATAACCTTTGGGAGTCAGAGTCAGTTCTTTCCTTCCCGGGATTGAGCTGATGTCATCAGTCTTGTTTGGCAAGCGGTTTTGCCCACTGAGCAATCCCACCAGCCCCCATGGTATATTTTTTGACTTGAAGAAAATAAAAAATGTTTTTAAGACCCATACTAACCACAGTGTCCATAAGCAACTGCTTTCCCTCTAAATATGTTTATATTATTTTCCAGGCTTTTTTGCTTCATTAAAATATCATGACTATCATTGAGCATAGTGTTACATGCTTATAATTTCATGCTCATGAGACAGACGCAGAAGGAGTGGTCTGAGTTCAAGGCCAGCCTGAGATGCACAGTAAATCTAAGAGCACTGTCTCAAGAAATAAAACCAACAACCTCACACAGCAATGGATAGAGACAAATACAAGTTTATCCCAAGTTACTGATTTTAGTGTCATCACTTCCTTTCCAAAGGACTTGCACCCAAGCTTAAATCAAGAAAAATATTCAAATAAAAATGTAAACATTTGTTATTTTGACTGACTCCAGAATGGCTGCAGAAAGTTATGATACGATTTAGAACAAGACTAAATGGAAGGGCATCCCATTTTAGAGTAAAATACAAAAGGCACAACATCTTTTGTTTTTTGTTTTTTGTTTGTTTGTTTGTTTGTTTTTTGATAGGGAACATTCTCTTTTCTTTAAGCAATAATTTGGATTTTAGCTCTATTTACTAAAGAAGTATTTAACAGTATCAAGTTATTTGAGAGGTAACCAGCACATAGCTAATATAAACACTAGCTTTCAAATGGCTATATACTGTTCTATCACACAGCAGTAATGGAGTAACAAGTGTTCCATTTGTGGGCAGCTCAGTTGTTTACATTTTCCAGTTATATTATGGATATCTCAGTGAATAGCTCCACACATGCATTTTTGCAGCCACATGAACATTGGCTCCTTAAGAAGTCTTTTGTAATTAAATGTTTGATTTATGTTCAGTTGCTGCTATTGCTTAGCTCTATTTTATAGTTGATACTTTAATTACAGCAAATGGGAGGACTCCACAGAACTGAATAAAGAAATTACTGTTTACCTTTAATGGTCCTTCACACAACTCTAGCAAACTTAATCTTAGACATGAAAATGGTAAGAGACTGGACAAAGCAGTTACATATATTGGGCTGGTAAGAAACTGAGCAGGAGTAATGAATGCTGGAGAGGAAAGTAGTTGTTTGGTCCTCACTCTGCAACAGCAGAATGGTTGGAGTCAACATGTAACACCACTTCTACCTTTCAAGTTCATGTGGACTTACTAATAGTAATGGAATCTCCTTGAGTCCCCATTCTAATAGTACCTAGGATAAGAGCCTGCTGAGATCTCAAATGTCTACCATAGCTCAGAACATGAATGGATGTTTTCCCCCCTTTTAGCATCTACTCAGGCAGGAGGGGGGAAGGAAAGAGTTCTGCCAGATGCTGCTAAAAGCCTGAAGCCTCTCATCTATCTAAGATAATGGAGAGGTAGGCAGGGAGGGAGAACATGACTGTGATGGCAAGGAAGAATTGGCTAGCAGAAAAGTCTGTCTGAGATACTGGTTCCCTTTCCCTTCATGGGCACCTCTTTGAGCTCTCCTGAATGTTCTATTTGACTGGACCTTTTATAAAATGAAAAACCATCTCAGAGGTCAATGCAGTGTTGCTAGAGTGTCCCTATCCACCACTGTAGCTTTTCCTGTAATGCGGATGAAAAACATAAAGGAGGCCAGATCACATATGGCACAGGTATTTTGTTCTACATCATGCATCCCTCATAATGAACGATGGCCATAGTAAGGTCTTCTAATGAACCCAAAGTAAAAATATATTGGAACATATTCTTAGGGGTAAATGTTACCTTTGAAAGTTGGCATTTCTAGCTATTAGCAACTCAGGGCACTGTGTGCCCTGGAACAGAATGATTAAGCTGATTTCATATAATCAGTGTCCGTGTTTCATATTTAATGGGAGTACTGCATGTCCTAAGCACAAATTATCAACGTAGCCTCGCCTCTGACAACGGGGCTGTTTCCGTCTGGACTGGCTTTACAGATCTCATACATATGCCTCAGGTGCTCACTGAATGTCTGAGCTGTGGAAAGCAGGGCCACAGAGGGTTTGGAATATTTATCTCAACTGTTTCTGTCCCAGGTAATGGGAGTTAGGTTGTGTGCCATTGTCCACAGTCCTGTGGAATAACTGGGTGCACCACAATAAAGTTTGGATAGGAGAATGCGGGAATGAACATGAGGTTTCAACCCTAAAGTCATAGCACCCCAACGGTTCTAGAGTAGCCTGAGAGACCCACTTTTCTATACCAGACATGGATGCTTATGGCCCCTAGAATGGAGACACTACCTTGGGTGGGCTTCTTGATCAATTAACTGCACCTTCAGCAATGTCAATCTGTGGGTACAGGGTGGTACCCCAAACCATAGGTTGGGCTGCCTCAAGGTTGCTGCTGTAGTGACAGTCTTACCCAAGTGCTTTCTCTTCATTCCCTCTGGGTACATGTGCAAGAGAGCTCGAATGTTGCTTTCTCAAATCCAGAGCAGGAATGAATAGAGAGCATTTGAGCACTTGGTTGGATTCAGGGATTTTTAGTCCTTCCACCCCTTCCACTTCAACTGTAAGCATCTAGACCCCGCTTCTTAGTCTCACCCATGACTCTAGAATTCCTAAGATCAGGAGTGCCCAGAAAGTCAGAAAATGTTACTCTCCACTTCTCACTATTTAAATTAAAGTGGTAGCCGCCCTTCTCCACTCCCAAGAACACCCAAAGACACTTCCATTCCCACCCATGTACACTTTGGGAAACCCCAGAACCTTCTAGAAGGCCTTTCTTGTACTGTAAAGTTTGCATCCACACCAGGGAATGATCCTGCATCTGTGGTTGGATGGAAGCCCAGACCTCCTATTCTGGACTAGTTTCTAGACTCACAAACTATATAATCACTCTCTCAGAAACAGGAGTTTACTGTTACTCTCTATAGCTGTAACCTGCTTGTTTCCTGCAGTGCAGTAGTTAATACTTTAGTCATTCATGCACTCATTCACTCACTACTCTTCTTTCCTACTACCCAGTATGCATAGTTAGCTTATTTTTCCTCCCCACCATGATATTCCTGGGAATTCTCACCATGCTTGGCTCACAGCAGGCCCTGGCTATATATTCCAATGAATGCACACAAATCTATTCAGTCGCAAACATTAGAGTACATGAATATACACAAACATATGTGTGTGGTTGTGTGTGTATATTTGCAAAATGTGTAAACACAAATATATGTATGCACACACACACACATACACACACACACACACACACACACACACACACCTCCTTATTGAATATTTCTATTTTAAGTTGAGCAGGGAACATAGCACTTCCACATATTATTGAAGTTGGAGGAATGACAAACTGGCATAACATCCCTGGTGGGCAATTTATTACACACACACACAAACACACGCACACACACATACACACACACCCTCTATAATTTGTGCAACCTCCTGACATGACATTTTACTCTGTTTGCTGTAACAAGATACCTGAGGCTGGGTAATCTGCAAAGGAACAAGTTTATTTAGCTATTTAGCTAATAGTTGGGGGGGGGTAGATAGATGAGACCTGATAAGCTAGGGTCAGACTGAAGGGGAGGAGGACCTACCCTATCAGTGGACTTAGAGAGGGCCAGAAAGGAGATGAAGGAGAGAGTGTGGGATTGGGAGGGAAGGAGGGAGGTGGCTACAGCTGGGATACAAAGTTAATAAATTGTAATTAATATAAAAAATATAAATTTAATAAAAAAAAATAGTCGTCCTGTCTCAGGTTCCTGAGTAGCTTGAACTACAGGCAAGCATCACTAAATCCAGCTAAGTGATTTTTAAATCCAAAAATATACAAAAAATGACTTGATTTATAGATATTCAAAATATGAGTCACAATTGTAAAGAAATATAGAATTAATTGATTGCCTTTCTTCTGATTCTTTTCTCTCTCTTCCTTAGTCCATCTCCTTTTCTTCCTCTCCTCCTTCCTTCTTTTTCCTCTTTCACACCACACGCACGCACACACATACTGTGCAGTAGGAAAATCCAACTTTTGGCCAGCACAGCCTGCACGTATTGGCTTTGTGCTCTTTGTCAGTGTGACTGGTGTTCCTCCATTATTTTATTTCCTCTAAGAACAAAAATGCATGCTCTTTGACACTAACTAATGACAAAACCACAACACAACTGGAGGATCAGTTTAGACAGACAATTCTATTCTGGAACACTGAGGAGGCCTGCTCAGTCTTATCCTCTTTTTTCCTACTCACTGCCCCAGGGCACCTACTCTCTGTTTGCTAGATGTCCAGGTTGCTTTTCATAACAAAAAGAGTTCAGATGCAAAATGTGGCCTGGTATCTTCAGGTTGAATGGCTGACAGCACTGCAGAGGCCATCCTACCTTTGTGGTAAGATTCTGTACAGGTGACTAGACTATGTACCTCAGTTTCCTCATCAGAAATATGGGGACCATAATCAATAGGATTAGTGTGAAGATACAATACTATAAGCCATATGACAGATTCCAGCCGAAGGCCTTCACGTGAATATATACATGCATATGTGTGTATGTGCAAATACATACACACACACATCCCCTCAGGTGCTCTTTTAGTTACTGCCCTCACCCTTAAAGGTAAGCACCATAGATTTGGTTTGCTTGCCTTAAAAAAAAAATTCTCTAGCACATAGCCTACACTGACCTCAAACTCACAGTCATCTTCTCACAGTCTCCCATGTCCTGGGGTTGCAGGTGTGCACCATACTCAGCCCGCTCATCTTTGAAGACTGTCTAAACTGTGGTCGATTTTGAGGAATACAGTCAATGCAGTTGTTTCGGTGTGGTATTGGGTACCTCTGGAGGCTAGAGACACACATGGGCACAGTTCCTTTCTCTTACTAGAAATGAAGGCACCATGTCATCAGTACTTAAGGGACCATAAGCAAGTAGCAGGACTGTATCTCACATAGATATTCTCCACAAGATGGAGATGGGAACCATGGTGTTTCTTTTCTCCCCACCCCCCACCCCCATTAACAGCAGCAGATAGGAAGCCCTTAAAAATTAGTATGAAGGACCTGTGCTGGTTCAGGTCATCACCCATCACCTTCTCCTAGCAGCCCTTGGGCATGCTCCCAGGTCTAAGCACCTGGGACTTGTGCTAGGAGGAGGAGGAGAACAGGAAAAATGCCAGTTAAGATAAGCCCCATAAGCACCAGGATCATACCATGGCTCAAGACGTCACATCTATTAAAACTTCCCCAGATACTGACTCTGAAGTCTCCAATATCCTTTAAAAGAGGAGATAACTCAAAGATCTCTTCAGTTATTTTCTTTTCCAAAGTACAGCCACTGTGTAGTATATACATATAATTAAAAAAAAAAAAAACAAAAAACTCTGACTTGGGGAAAGAAGCCAGGAGATTTGGGGGCATTGCCATATAAGTTTCTGTGTTTGGGTCTTGCATATTTGGCTTGACAAAGTGCCACTAGAATGTGGGCAAATCTCCTATGGGTGCCTATGAATGGCGAACTGTTCTCCTCTGCCTGGCTGAGCTGGCGCTGGGCTGCTTGGGGTTGGTCTGAAGGAGTTAAGAGACTACCAAGCAGCAGTCAGTAACAAAAAGCTGCTGCATAGATTGTCAGCACATCTGAGGCAGGCTGTGTGTCCCTGTAATGCCACCGATGAGAACATCTACCGTCCTGGACTTCTTTCACTGAGCCCTTCCTTGAGACAGCCAGGTTTAGGAGAAAGCTGACTCCTAAGAAAGGTAAGAAAGGCCTTGAGAGAAACAGTCTTTCCTCCAGTTGCTCAGTCAGCTGAGGAAATACTTGCTTAGCCCCAAACCTCATGAGACAACGTGTAGGGGGTCTGCGAGATTGTCATAAGGAAAATGCAACAGCCATGGAGCTGAGTGAAAAAGGGAAAGCCCCCTACCTCTCTTTGCACCGTGGAAATTGGTTTGCCTAAGAAATAAGTCTATGCCCAAGTTCCCCAGGCTCATATAAGGTGAGGTCACAACGCACAGAAAACACCAGAACAGCCGCACAGCAAAACCCTCACAGAACATAAAAGCTCATAGGAAGGGTCTGATGCTCTCTGACCCTAATGTTTTGAATGCAGGCTATCACATCCATAACAATCATCCAAAACAGCATTCTAGACTTTGGCACCATCCCCACAAATGCAGCCTTTACAACTTGCCACTTGGTATCCATTATGCCACTGACTTCTCAAAAATGTCCCCTTCCAGTTCAGTAATTGTCAGTTCTAGCAGAGGAAACATGCCCTAAGGTCACCCTCACAGGGAGTAGGCACCAGGCTGACTGCTTTGAAGGCTGTGCATCACAGAGTCACCCTTCTCTGTGATGACCTTATCTATGGACTCAAGGTGATGTGTCTCCACTGAATCCCATTGGATCTTAACCTCTCTTGTGGGGTATTAAGAAAGCCAACGTGTAGTGAGTTTATTGTGATTACAGGAGGGCTCTTTGTGTGATGATTAGGAATAATGACATCAAATATGGTATCACATCATTAAACTGCAAGTGGCTTTCTGACAAGAAGGAGAAAGCCAGATAATATACATTTTTATTATCATTTATTATGTGATGCACTGCGTTGCGCTGCCTTGGGACTCTCAACAAGAAGACAACAGCAGAAAGAGGCCTCTTGGATCAGAACACTGTGCTAAAATAAATATTTCCTTTTTCTTTTCTTTCTTTATTTTTTTCTTTTTTTAAAGACAAGGTCTTATGTACTTCTAGGGTGGCCTTGAACTGCCCACATAACTAAAGATGACTTTGAACTCCTGTTCTTCCTGCCCCCATCTCCCACATGCTAAGATTATAAGCATGTGCTACCACACCCAGCTTTTGTGGCACTTAAACTCAAATCCAAGGCTCTGGGCATGCAAGACAGGTACTCTACCAACTAAGCCACATCCCCAGCACAAATCCTTTTTCTTTGCAACATACCCAGTCTGTGTCATTATGCTGTGCTCCAAATCACAGTTCCATTCATCCAAGCAATATTCACTGAGTGACTTCCATGAGTCAGGCATTGTGGCAAGTAGTTGGAAAACAGCACTTACCAGATTGAGTATCCACTGCCATATGTTCTTCCACATCACTCTAACCCATAAGATTCTCTGAGCAAACCATATCGCTTACTCAGAAAATTCACTTCTAGGAAAGAGGTAAATTCTGCTAAGATCAGCACATCAGATACACACGGATGCCTTGTCTACTCTGAAGAATAAAGGCAGGATGATGGAGTCTGCTTTTAGATGTCCTTGCCCACAGACAGGGGCTTCACATTTCTATTTCTACTTTGTATAAACTGCCCCACTTAGATGTCTATACATCCTTTTGTGAAATAAAGTGTGTGTGTGTGTGTGTGTGTGTGTGTGTGTGTGTGTCCACAGAAGTAGTGAGCTTCTGAAAACATTTAGGCCCCAGTCTACTCGCACATGTCAAAAAGGTAAAAGGGAACCACACTGTCTTATTCTATCAGGCACCAGGGCCACGGTGTCTAGAGTCCAAGAATACTTTTACAAATTCATTTTTATACAAATGCAATTATAAATTGCACTTTTTATTGAGAAAGGTACCCATGAAGGCAAAGGTGCTTAAAGTTTAAAAGGCATATATACCATGGACCCTGCTCCATGTCCATGGCTTCCCCTGAAACTTGAGTATTTTAATCACACACACATCATGACATAGCTCTTCAACAACAGATATCTTTAACCTAGTGAAGGGTGAGAGAGGGATGTGGCAAGACTCTTTGTGGGCCTCCCTCTGGCCCTGTCCTCACTTGCCAGATCATCCACTCCTTGCTGGCAGGAGTCTGGGACGTCCTTTATCTTACTGTGAATCCTTTAGTGCTCTTACCCTCAGGCCAATAGTAATAATAATAGCCCTGATAAGCTGCTCCTAGTGGATAAGGGTGGAGCTCTTACTGTGTGCAGAGCAGTAAACTCAGCCTTTAACAGAATCAAGGAATCAATGAGTATGTGAGCTCATTTAACTAAGCACTGTCCATTTTACCTTAATTGTCTCAGAAGTGGTGTAGTTTCTCAGTAGGCAGGGTGACTTGCCTGTACCAGACACATACATATCTAAGAACCTAGAGTAAGTAAAAAAAAACTGGTCTTTCACTGAACATCTCCTCCCTCCCAATATGCTCACCATTCCTGAGCATCAGATTTTCACTGTGGCTTGAGAAACTCCATCCCGGGGGCTTTTTGAGGTTTCTCAGAGCCCTGGTGAAGTGCTCATCCACCATGCTGTTGATGTCTCCTTGGAAGTAGGTGAAAAGGACACACCGGGAATTCCATTCAGTCCTTCTTGGTTTTTGCCTACGTTTCGGAATCCGGACGCCAAACTTCTTCGTTTCTTCCATTGTCAGTGAGTGACACAAGTGATAGCTGTCAACCAAATTAAAAAAAAAAAATGTACCCAGAACTATTTTACCAAGTGGCCCAGTTATGGTTTGGGTGAATGGCATTCTTTTCTGTCTTTTTTTAATTAACACTTATAAATGATTTTAAGAAAGACATTTTCATATAGGTGCATAATGTGCTCTGACTATATTGCCCCCAACCTTAAGGATACACAGTTTGCTCCAACAAGTACAGGTCCTCACTGGATCCCACAGGGTTCTTGAAAAACAGCAAGCCCAATATAATCAGGGTTCAGGAAACAGCATTTCAAAGCTAAGCAATGCAGTGATAGTGGCCATCTCTTATAAAAAGGGAATTATCAAGCAGCCAAAATAGAAAAGCACCAGGAGAGAGAAGGTGGTAGATCATTGAGGCCAAATAACAGAGTGATTTGCCTTCTATAGAAATATGTCCCTCCCAGATGCCCGAAGCAGAGTTGGCCCAGAGCTTCCTCAGGCAGATTCCCTTAGAGAGCTTGGCTACGCAATCCAGGGTGGGCTAGCTTACTGTCCACCAGAATTGCTTTCCAGCCTGACCATTTCCAGGCAAGAGAGTATAAACCACATCAGAGCCCCCAGGCATCCTGGTGTTCTAATAAGCCACTCCATCTTAGAAACTACAGCAGCACCAACTCAGAGACACATGTATTCAGACACACATATTTGTAACCAAAAAGAGATCTCCAAAACCCACTTTTATGATAGCATATTATGGCCACATTAGTAGAAAGCCAAAGACCATGTTCTGTTCACAACTGCTTATCAGCTGTTGGCTAAATTGCCTTGTAATTGGACTGCATTATTCACAGCAGCACGCTCACTCAACCTTCAAGTGTGAGTCTCTATTTGCACCCGGGCCAGGGCCTGGCTCCCTTTACTGGGGAAGTAGCTTGCCTGGGATTGCTTCTTTACCTTGAAAGTCAACTAGACTTGCTGTGTACTCTGGATAACAATCTATTCAATCTTGTGAATATAACATAAAAAAAAAAAGATTAAGGTTTACTAGATTTCCTCTCTGTCTAATCTATGAGATACTATATATCCTGGAGTCTTCCTTTCAAATTTCTTGATGTCTGAACAGAAATAGGTGCTCAATAAACAATGGCTGAATGCCATTTCATGTACTGGAAGTACAATGCAAGGAAATCACAGCTTAGGAGTCACAAGGCCTGAGATTGTATCCAGTGCATAACCTTAAGGTGTAGGATAACAAATTCCTCCAGACTTTATATTATTCTTAGTAGGATGTGAATAGTGTGAATTCTCTAACCTAGTCTTACAAGGTTTTTTTATGGTTAGGTTATGCTGGGGACATTAGGAAGGAATCTGGCAACAAGCAGGGGAACTTTCTAATTTGCTTTCTTTTGTCTTTCTTTTTGATCTGTGTAGCCCTGGCTGTCCTGGAACTCGCTTTGTAATCAGGCTGGCTAGAATTCAGGATTCCACCAGTCTCTGCCTGAGTGCTGGGATTAAAGGAGTATGCTACCACGTCAGGCTTCAGGGGTTCTTTCTAAAGCGCTCTCTTTTCAGAATCATTCTACCCCAGCCATGTATACACAGATACTTCTACATAAGCTCTTATGATATTTGTGTCTATCATGTTCCCCAATGAAACGGCTTAAATGAGTCTATTGCCAGGAAAATACATTTTCTGTGATGTAATCATGCCATGGAATATTACTCAGCAATAAAGTAGAACAAACTACCACTACACACAACACAGGTCAATCCCTATATACTTACTGAAAAGGCCAAATATAAAAAAAATCATGTGTCATATGTTTTTACTCATATAAAACAAGCACAAATAATCTATGGTGCTACAAGTTAGGATAGTGGATGCTTATGACATGGAGACTGAAGAGGAAGGGCAAGAAGGAACCCTCACCAGTGTTGGTAATGTCCCATATATTTCCCCCCAGTGCATGAAGGTCTTTCTATGTAGCCAAGGCTGGTCTCCAATGCATCATCATCTTAATGAGACTCCTGGGAGCTAGGCTTACAGGCACTGACACACCATATGCTTGGCCTTTGATTTGGGGGTGGTACTTACTACATTTGTCAAAACTCATCAAATTGTAGAGTCAAAATCTATTTCACGGTGGGTGATTTATTCCTCGATAAAAATGCAATGTATATTCAGATTCTTGGAGTTATCGATGCAAAGAAAAGACGTTGGGAATGACAAAGGAATGAGTATGTGGAGAGAGTAGCATTTTAAAGCTATGGACTATAGAACACCTTTTCAGGCTGGAAGCTGCCCATACATCTCCAGTTTGGAGGGTTTGTTTGTTTGTTTGTTTGTTTTACCTTCAAAGTTGGCATGACCACCCCCATTTCAAAACAAGCAAAGTAGATGTTAGAGAAGGTGAAATAAAACTATCTAGTGGCAAACTGACGTTCAGATTTTGGTCTCTTGGGCTCCAGCCTCTATCTGCTTCCAACTTTTCCTTAACCTATCTGATGAGTGGGAAAGTCTCTCCCCTGCTTTTGGCGCCAGTCTCCCCATCTATGAACTGTGGGAATGGGACTGACCTCTAATCTCAAAAGAGCCATGAGTCAGGACATTGAGCCAGCCAGATGCATTCCCTCAGGGAATATAAGCAAAGCTTCAAGTCGGTCTCCTCCGGGGCTTCCTTTGTAGGCTACACCTGTCTGGGGCAGCAGGTGCGGTTGGTGTTTTGCAGGACGGTCCTATCTGGCTCCACCTCGCCGGCAGCCACCAAGCCTGGCTCAGGCTTGACACAACGTGTAATTTCTTTGCTAATTTCCCCTGAAGCTACACGGAAAGCACTAGCTGGATTCTTGGGATAGCATGGCCACAACCACATTTCTAGTCTTCCTGGGTAGAGACTAAGAGCACATGGCAAACGACCATCCCAGGGAAAAGCTCCAGATCATCCCATTGGCAGTGTTTTAGCCCCGCTCAACTTGGAGGGCTCATACTATAGGCAATTTGAGACCTTGATTAGACCACACATTCTACCTATGCCCCTCTTTCCCTCTCCACCCACAAAAACACATACTCAGCAAGTGTTACTTCTCTGGAGCCAACCTACAAGTTCTCTGGGCTGTACTTCGCTCAACTGGAGAGAAACTGCAGTTCATGATATTTACATTCAGAGAGTTAAGCCGGGTATTGTGACATATCCATGTAGTTCCAGCTTGCTGAGGAAGTTGGAGCAAGAGGGTCAATTGAGCCTAGGAGTTCAAGACAAGCCTGGGAAACACAGCGAAATCCTAACTTAAAAACAAAACAAAAACAAAAAAATGAGGAAATTGATTCTAAAAGGATACACATTCTGAGAACTGGTTTAATCCCTATGAAGAACTAAATCTCACTACATCCTTATGTAAAATTTAAGTGCCTCATCTTCCAATGAGCTTTGCGTAAGTTACTCATCAGTGAAGAGAGGGTGGACTGGCTGGGTGAAAAGGATACTGCAAAGCTGACTCTAAGGAGATGTCGGGAACAGAAATAAAGACCCAGAGTGTTTGAAGTAGAACCTGAAATATCATCCAAACTACCGTAGAACATCTCAGAAGAAGGAATCCAAAGGCAGAAAGAAGTCTAGTCTACAGTGTGTCACACGGACTCTGGGTAGACACTTTTACCACACTCCTGCAAAATGTATCAGGTATTTCTAAGACGGGACAGAGTGTCAAATGACGATGGTTATCAAAATGACCAGTTGGAGCAAAAACCCCTCCAAAGGCCAGATTAAATCTCAATTAGCATAGTAGTTAAATCATGACCTACAATTCACACCCATGTGAATTTCCATCCCATTTTACACTCCCAAGTTCCCAGCTTCTCCTACCTTAATTGTCGGCAGTCACCTGAGAAGGCAAAATCCTCCAGTTCTGGTGCGGCTCAGCAACTGTGGAAGCGGGAGCTGGAGATGTTGTGCCCTCCCTTTTAAATGTTCCGCCCCTCTAGCTGAGGCTGTGCAAGGCGTTTCCTGCTAGCTATCTATTAAGAATGCAGAAAATGCACTCCAGCGAGTCAACCTGGTTGGGCACCTGCAGGAATGAGGAAGAGAGATAGCTGGTTTTTATTTCTTTATTTTTTGTCATTAAAAAGCACGTTGTGGTGTTGTCGCCTCGACGGAAGCTGACTGTGTAAAACCTCTGTGCTCAGAATCACATGCGTCTAAGGCACTGTTTCGTGGGAGTTCCACCAAACTGCTATCACCTCAAATGCCGGGGACTGAGAGTCCATGTGCTTTATCTCTAGTTTCTCCCTTTCTCTCCCTGAGAAGGAACAGAAGCCCGGCCCCTCAGATTCTCGTCTTGTCACAACCTTCCTTGGGCTACAGAAAGAGTGGAGACATCGGAAAACACCCCAAGAGATGACAGCAAGGGGCTCCCATCTTCATTTGAAAAACCTTTAGTGTTAGTTATCTCAGTAAGTGGTATGTCTTTGGCCTCAGATCTCAGATCTGTTCTTTGATCCTGTGTTAATCAGCTTTCGATGAGTATGACAAAACACCTCAACATGTCATCTTAGAGCAGCAGTCTCAACCTTTGGGTTGCAACCCTTTTGGGGCTTGAAAGACCCTTTTGTGGCTGGAGAGATGGCTCAGAGGTTAAGAGCACTGGCTGCTCTTCCAAAGGTCCTGAGTTCAATTCCCAGCAACCACATGGTGGCTCCCAACCATCTGTAGTGATATCTGGTGCCCTCTTCTGGCACATAGGCATACAAGCAGACATAATAAATAAATAAATCTTTAAAAAAATTAAAAAAAAATTAAAAGGCCCTTTCATGGGAGTTGCATATCAGATATCTTGCATATCAGACATTTACATTGTAATTCATAAAAGTATCAAAATTACAGTTAGGAAGTAACAACAAAAACAGTTTTATGGTTGGGGGCCACCACAACATGAGGAACTGTATTAAAGGGTCACAGCATTCGGAAGGTTGAGAACCACTGGCTTAGAAGAATGGGTTATTTTGATTTAAAATTCCCTGAGGTTTCAGTCAGCTGGAACAAAACATGGGTAAGGAACACATGTGAAAAAAAGCTTCTCACGCATGGTGACCAAGAAGTAAATAGAAAGCAAATAATAGGTCTCAATGTCTTTTTCAGAGCATACCTCCAATGATGGAAACTTTTTTCCACTAGGCCCCATTTGCTAAAGTTTCTGCTACATCTCAGTATGTTTTATGCATACACATACATATATATATGTACAAAACCATTACACACACATGCACACACATGTATATATACATATATGTGTACACACACATATATATAATAAAGTGTGATAATTACTGTAAAGACAAGTCATTAAGTAAGGGGAATTAGAAATGTGGGAATCGGGTACTCATTCATAAAGAATAGTGATGAAAAAACTTTGCAATAATGTAACCTTTCAGCAGACCCTTGAGGGAAGAAAAAAATGTGAAACACTGCTTTCCTGATTGCTAATGGAACATTATTTCCAAGAAGAAAGATCATCTGCTCATAATACATTGAAGAAGCCATGTGTCTGGGAGGAGGGGAGGGGAAAAGTCATAAGCCCTCATCAACCAAGGCCTCTGAGTTTTCCTGTATGTAAGAAAGAAATCTGTAAAGGATTCCTCACAAGTTCTAACGGTTCTGCCCTCCTAAATGCTTTCCAAGTGATGCTTTCTCATCATCACCAGGCCAGTATCATTTCTGCCCAGGACCATGACCACAGCCTCTTAAATAGATTCCTGCTTCTATCTTTTCCTGTTCTAACCCATTCATGATGATCATTTCAGAACATACACAGAATCCAAGAATTCCTGTGTAAAAGTTTATACCAGTTTCTCTTGCAACACCAAAATCTGTATTTTCACCTTTTAAAAATTAATTTTTGGTTAGTATAAAAAGTAGCAAATTTTATTATCACATGGTCATACATGTCATTATATTTTGTTGTCATTTGTCTCCCTCCCCATCTGTCTTTATTTTCATTAATTTATTTATTTAATCACTTTACATCCTTCCTCATACCTGGTGTCCCCTTCTAGCTGGTTTCTTTCTTTCCCTGAGATAGTAACCCCTCTGCTTTCATATAACATATATTCCATGACCTTCTCTATTTGCCTTAAGATCAGTTCCTTCCCTCTGCATCCCTTTCACACAGACACCATAGAAAAACATATTTATACACAAAAACATAAACAAACTCACCATAGAATGAAACACACACTTTTTATACACACACTACAGAAATAAATACACATATTTATACACATACATTCACATACATATATAATTTTAAATCAAGGTTCTGTATATAAGAGAAAACACACAGTATCTGTCTTTATTTTCATTAATTTATTTATTTAATCACTTTACATCCTGGTCACAGCCCCCGTCCCATCTCTCCTCCCAGTCCTACCCTCACAACCCTCTCTCCCCACTTCTACCTCCATTACTACTCAGAGAAGGGGAGGCCCTTAAGGCCTACCCTGGCTCACCGAGTCATAGCAGGATTAAGTGCATCCTCTTCCACTGAGGCCAGACAACAGCCAGCTAAGGGAAAAGATCCAAAGGCAGGCAACAGAGTCAGAGACAGCCCCCACTCCCGTTGTTAGGGGACCCACATGTTCACCAAGCTGCACATCTGCTACATATGAGTAGGGGGTCTAGGTCCAGCCCATGCATGTTCTTTGGTTGGTGGTTCAGTCTCTGTGTGCCCCCATGGGCCCAGGTTAGTTTACTCTGCAGGTCTTCTTGTGGTGTCCTTGACTCTTCTGGCTTCTTCCATTCCCTCTATCCTTTTCCCACTCTTTCACAAGACTCCCCATGTTTGTCCTATTGTTTGGCTGTGGGTTTCTGCATCTGTTTCTATCAGTTGCTGGCATAACTCTCAGAAGATAGTTATGCTAGACTCCTGTCTAGGAGCATAGCAGAGTATCATTAATAATGTCAGGGAGCATGGGCAAGGTATCAAGTTGGGCCAGTCATTGGTTGGCCATTCCATCAATTTCTGATCCATCTTCTTGTAGGCAGGACAAATTTTGGGATGAAGGTTTTGTGAGTGGGTTGGTGTCCTCTTCTCTCCACTGGAAGTTTCACCTGGTTACAGGAGGTGGCCTTATCAGGCTCTATATCCCCAACTATATGAGTCTCATCTAGGAACACTCCTATAGACTCACAGGAGCCTTCACCATCCCAGAGATTTCTGTTCTTTCTCCCAGTCCTCCCCCTTTCCAGCTCTCCCAACAACTGATCCCCACTCCAGTTCCCTTCACCACCCCTTCTCTTCAACCATTTCTCCTGTCTATTTTATTTCCCTTTCAGAATGAGATTCAAGCAACCTCCTTTGGACCCTCCTTGTTACTTAGCTTCTTTGGGTTTTGTTGATTGCATTATGGTTATCCTGTACTTTACACTTACAAGTAAGTACATACTTTCTGTGTCTGGGTTATCTCATGCAGGATGATATTTTTTCTTGTTCCACACATTTGCCTGGAAATTGCATGATTTCTTTGTTTTTAACAGCTTAGAAGTATTCCATAGCGTTAATGTACCACATTTTTTTTCTATTTATTCTTCGGTTAAGGGATATTAAGGTTGTTTCCAGTTTACGGCTATTATGAATAAAGCTGCCATGAACATAGTTGAATGTGTCCTTGTGGTATGGTGGAGCATCTTTCGGGTATATGCCCAAGAGTAATATAGCTGGGTTTTGAGGTAGAGCTATTTCCTGTTTTCTGGGAAGCCTCCATATTAATTTCCACAGTGATTGTACAAGTTTATACTCCCACCAGCAATGGAGGAGGGTTCCCCTTTCTCTACATCCTCTCCTGCATGTGCTGTCACTTGAATTTCTGATCTTAGCCATTCTGATGGGTGTAAGATGGAATATCAGAGTCATTTTGATTTTCATTTCCCTGATGACTAAGGACAGTGAACATTTCTTTAAGTGCTTCTTGGCCATTAGAAATTGCTCTGTTGAGAATTCTCAGTGTGGCTCTGTACCCCATTTTAAATTGTATTTTTTTTGTTTGTTGATGTTTATTTTTTTTCAGTTCATAATATATATTAGATATTAGCTTTTTGTCAGATGTAGGGTTAGTGAAAACCTTTTCTTATACTGTAGGCTGCCATTTTGTCCTAGTGGCACTGTTCTTTGCCTTACAGAGAAGCTTTTCAGTTTCATGAGGTCCCATTTCTTAATTGTTAATCATAGACCTTGGCTGTTGGTGATCTGTTCAGGAAGTTGCTTCCTATATCAATGCATTCAAGGTATTCCACAATTTCTCTTCTATTAGACTTAGTGTATCTGGTTTTATGTTGAAGTCTTTGGTCTACTTGGACAAGAGTTTTGTTCAGGGTGATAAATATGGATTTATTTGCATTCTTCTACATGCAGACATCCAGATATACCAGTACCATTTGTTTAAGATGCTTTCTTTTTTCCATTGTGTGGGTTTGGCTCCTTTGTCAAAAAACAAGTGTTCATACGTATGTGGGTTGTTGCTAGTTCTTCTATTTGATTCCATTGATCAACCTATCTGTTTTTATGCCAATACCATGCAGGTTTTTTTTTTCATTTATTATATAGGATTGTTTTAGCTTTTTCATATGAAGTTGGGAACTGCTCTTTCAAGGTTTGTAAATAATTGTGTTGCAATTTTGATGGGGATTGCATTAATTTTGTAAATTGTTCTTGGTAATATGGCTGTTTACACTATGTTAATCCTACCTATCCATGAGCATGGGGGGATCTTTCCATCTTCTGATATCGTCTTCAATTTCTTTCTTCAGAGACTTGAAGTTCTTGTCATACTGGTCTTTCAGTTGCTTGGTTAGAGTTACACCAAAATACTTTATATTATTTGTTATTATTGTGAAGGGTATTGTTTCCCTAATATCTTCCTCAGCCCATTTATAGTTTGTATACAGATGTGCTACTGAATTTTTGAGTTAATTTTGTATCCAGCCTCTTTGCTGATGGTGTTTATAAGCTGTAGGAGTTCTCTCGTGGAATTTTTAGGATTGCTTATATATGCTATCACATCACCTGCTAATACTAATACTTTGACTTCTTCCTTTCCAATTTGTATTCCCTAGATCTCCTTTAGTTATCTTATTGCTTTAGCTAGGACGTCAAGTATATTGAAGAGATGAGGAAAGAGTGGCAAGCCTTGTCTTGTCCCAGATTTTAATGAAATTGCCTTAAATTTCTCTCCTTTTAATTTGATGTTGGATACAAATGGACCTGAATGTTCCTGGGGTCCTGCAGGCCTCCTCAAGAATAGAGGCAGATCATGGGCCCGGCAATGGAGCTCAAGGTACACAGAGCAGCTTACCTCTGCTGGCTATGCCCCAGGAGCACAGTATTTGTCTTTTTGAATCTGGCTTATTTCACTTAACACAATGATCTCTAGGTTCATTTATTATCTTTCAAAGGTGTTTGTTTTTACTTTATTGTAATTATTATTTTAATTTTTATGTCTATGTAAAATCCCATTGTGTATGTACACCATATTTTCTTAATCCAGTCATCCATTGATAACACTTGAACTGATTCTATATCTTGGCTATTGTAATGGATGTATAATTGTCTCTGCCATATGTTGACTTAGGATTCTTCAGATATAGATACAGAAGCCATACGGTGGTTCTATATCCTGTGGTTTTTAGAAACTTTCATACTTCTATCATCACCTCTTATTCCTCTCACTCCTTTATACTCCAACATATTGATATCTTGGATATTTTGAACAGGTAAGACAATTGCTAGTCTTTACCCTTATTCTCACTACTGCTTTCAATAATGCTCACACTCCAGGCATCACCTTGCTTTGCTCCTTCACTTCATTCAGACCATTGCCAGTTACCTCTATCTAACTCTCCTACCCAGAGAAACAGTCTTTTTCATTCTCTTTTCTGTTAATTCACATTTTATTTCATTGTGGCACTTTCTTTGGCCATATTGCATATTTGTTTAGAGTTTCTTACACCTTATAAAATTATGCTGAATATATAGTGGGAACTTGGTAAATACTTCTTGAGTGGACGTGTGAGATATGAGAAAATAGATGAGTTATTAAAGAGTTTACATAAGTAAGTGTACAACTGCAAAGGTAATGAATCAATGGTTGTACTAATAGGTGAAAAAGGAGACTCTCCCAGTAGAAGGAATGCTGAAATGTAGGTAGGCTAGTGAGGTCCAGAACACTGAAAAGGGATTGACAAACAGAGAGGAGAGGGGAGTATTAGCTAAAGGAACAGCTTGTGCCATAACTCAAAGGTGGGAGAGGCCTGGCAGATCTGAATATCAAGATAAAGGGGATATATATATATATATATATATATATATATATATATATATATATGTATATCTGAGGGGCATAAACTTGAAAGAAAGCTGGAGGATACATGGGCATTTAGAAAAAGAAAAGGAAAGAGGAAAAAGATGTAACTATATTATAATCTCAAAAATATAAGAAATAATAATAAGAGATACATGCACATACACAAATAACAAAAGGGCCATGAATTAGAAAGCAAAGGAGGATTGTAGAGAAAATGTAATCCATCATCATGGCTACTCTGGCTGGAATACAGACACATCTTCAATCCCAGGAGACATTGGCAAGCAGATCTCTGAGTTCAAAACCAGCCTAGTATAGAACAAGTTTCAGGTAAAGAAAAGCTTAGGTCCTGGTATAGTGGTACATACCTTTAATTGCCACACTCCAGAGACAGAGGCATGCAGTTATGAATTCTAGTCAGTGCTGTTCAGGCAGTTCAGTTGAGTCAGCTATTTCAGAGGCAGTGCACTGGAGTTGAGTTCACAGCAGTTCAGTTTGTGGAATTCAGAAGTAGTTTTAACTGGGAAAGTTTTACAGAGAGAGGTTGTAGAGAGAACAAACTAGACACAGGTGAAGACAGATGAGCCAGAGAATGAGAAGGAGCCAAGATATTAGAACAGATTGCTACTGTTAGTTTGAGTCCAAGTAGAGCAATTCAGTGAGAAGCCAGATTAATTCAGTCACTTTGGAGAGAGTTTGATCCAGAACAGGTGAGGTGAACCAACCAGCCAGAGTTCAGAAAGAGCTTGAAAGGGTGGGCTTATTCAGCAGTAAGTCTCGGAGTCTGAAAATATTTTAGGCCTGGAATAGATTGTACAAGGCTAGAAGCTTCCGAGACTGGTCTAGGTCAACAGACAGATGCAGTAAGTATCAGAGATGACAATTACATCAGGCAAATAAAAGCAACTTCTACAGAAGATACACAGGAAAGCCTGGAGGAAAGAATATAATTATATTATAATCCCCAAAAGTAAAATATTTTAAAATAATGAGCTTGGAAGGCAGACACGACCCAAAGTGAACAGAGTTTTAAGGCCACATTGAAAGACTATTAAGTAGCTCTTAATAGATTGTGGAGAAATATGTGGTAAAAAAAAAAAGTGTGGCATAGGAAAGGGAACATCATAAGATGTGCAATTTTTGAGACAAGGTATCTCTATGTGACCCTGACCGGCCTGGCACTTGCTTTGTAGGCCAGGCTGGCTCCTGGGATTAAAGATGTGTGTTACCACACCCAGATAGATGTGCATTTAAAAAACATCAGTCAGGTCATAGTGAGCAAAAGGATTGAGGTACTCAGTAACTAGAAATAAGCAGAGGGCTGTTCTCATGGCTTAAGGAAGAGACAATGTTAGCTCTGTGTGGACATGAGATAAGAACATGGGAACAAAGAGAAGTCAATGGCTTTCAGAGATATCTTTCTACACAATAAAATCAACAATCTTTATACTTAGTTTCTTATAAAGAAGAAAGATTGGCAAGGCTAACACCTAGATTCCGGGATTGCACGAATCAGTAGGTGACTGTGCCTTTTTCCATGAGCCATGGTACGCTGCAAGAATTTTGTGTTTGGAAAGAAATGATAATGCTCCACTTTGAGAATATTCTTTTGAAGAAGTGACAAGAATTAAGTCAGGACAGATGTCTGAGTCAGAGACGTCACTGTGGGATTTTATATACACACACACACAGAATATGTATTTTATACATATATTGATATAATAATATATATTATTGAGAAGGATGGACAAGGAGGCAAAGAAAAAGGATGCCAATATCATAGAGCCAGACAGCCAAATAGTGCTAAGACACAGAAGGTTCTGATGACTGGAAAGGTTTTGCCAGATTCAGAAGGCTAGGGGGTCAGACATGAACTTAGTGAGAGGTGTATACTAGAGTGATAAAACCAAAGGAAGAGCTAAGAGAAATGGGAAATGAAGAGAGGAAGAGCAGATACTGGTGACAGAGAAAGAGCTCTGCCTGAGTTTGAAGGTGAGAGAGAAGATAAATAGACCAGAATGTGGAAATAGGATGAGGAGGTTCCACCCCTGCTTCTTTTAATTAAAGGAATAGATTTTATTGTGATTGAAGGCCAATAAAAAGGGCTCAACTGAGAGCAAGAGGTTGAACACACTAGAAAAATTATGTTGCTTGCAGGAAAATTAATCAAGTGAAGATAATCAGAGTAAACAAATTAAGCCAGTCTCAGACAAACGCCATATGTTTTTTGTCGTCTGTGGTTCTCAGGCTTTGTATCATCCGATAAAATCATGCACATATACGTAAAATGAAAACAGAAATAAAATTGTCCAGAGACACAAAGGGGACATCTAGGAGTGAAAAGAAAAGAGACGTTATGGGGTATGGGAAAATAGAGATGTGTAATATACAATATAAACCTGTACAAAAAAAAATTTAAAGAAAAAATAAATTTAAAAAACTGAAGGTGGACTTCTTTTCCTTCCTTCTGATCCTAGTCATTTAGGTCTCATCAGGAGTGGCTGCGTGGTCTTGAAAAAGAAGTCCTCCCCTATCAGTGGACTTGGGGAGGGGCATGCATGCAGAGGGTGGAGGAAGGGAGGAATTGGGACGGGAGGAGGGAGAGAACCACAGGGGGGATACAAAGTGAATAAAGTGTAATTAATAAAGAAAAATTTAAGATAGTGAAAAAAAAAAAAAACAAAAAAACTTAAGGTGTCATTAACAATAAAAATTATCAGAGAAAGAGGATGACTTTGAAGGGCAGATGGAAGGATTATATTTCAGTAGAAAAATACACAGTATTCTTTTAAGAAGAAAGGAGTTAGAAAGCACATGGACAAAACAAAGATTAAGACCTGGATGCATAGGCTAGGCAGCAGTCATTTCCATAGTTTTAGACATCATGGGGTTTAACTAGGAAACAAGAGACCTTTACTTGATTCAACCTTACTCTGGGACATTCCTCTGCCTACAGATATTTGGTCCTCAGGGAGTTTTATTTCTTTGCCTAGTTTGAAAGAAAGGATGTTCTTTTAGATGAATGCGGAGTTGTTTTTTTTTTTTTTTCCTCCTTATGTTTTGTGTGAGACAGATTTTCAGTTTCTCAGGTTCATCTCACACTTTCTGACTTGGATCTATTCTCTCTATCCCTCTCATTTTCTCAATATCTCAACTTTTGGGACTACAGGCACGGAGCAGCACAACTACATTCTTTCACTTGTGCTATTCTACTCTAGATAAATAAAGAGAAGATGCAATTCCAAGCACTAGTAGATTAAGAACTTACAATGTAACTGAGGAATCAATCACTAATGACCAAGAAGCACTTAAAGAAATGCTCAGTGTCCTTAGTCACCAGGGAAATGGAAAACAAAAGGACTCTGAGATTCCAGCTTTCACACATCAGAATGGCTAAGATCAAAATCTCAAGTGACAGCACATGCTAGAGAAGATGTGTAGAAAGTGGAACACCCCTCCATTGCTGATGGGAGTGCAAACTTGTACAACCTCTCTGGAAATCAATTGGGAGCTTTCTCAAAAAATGAGAATAGTTCTACCCCACAACCCAGCTATACCACTCCTGGCCATATACTCAAAAGATGCTCACCATACTACAAGGACATTTGATCAACAATGTCCATAGCAGCTTTATTCATAATAGCCAGAAACTGGAAACAACCTAGATGTCCCTCAACCAAAGAATGAATAAAGAAATTGAGGTACATTTATACAATGGAATACTACTCAGCTATTAAAAACAAAGAAATCATGAAATTGCAGGTAAATAGATGGAACTAGAAAGGATCATCCTGGCAGGGGGGAGCTGTAGAGATGGCTCAGAGGTTAAGAGCACTGTTGGCTCTTCCAGAGATCTTGAATTCAATTCCCAGCAACCACAGGGTGGCTCACAACCATCTATAATGAGATCTGGTGCCCTCTCCTGGTGTGAAGGCGTACTTTTAGACAGAATCTTGTATACATAATAAATGAACAAATCTTTAAAAGAAAAAAAAAAAAAAAGAAAGATCATCCTGATGGAGGTAATTCAGACCCAGAAAGTCACGTATGTTATGTACTTACTTATAAGTGGATTTTTGTCATATAGTACAGGATAGCCATGCTACAATCCACAGACCCAAAGCAGCTAAGTGACCAGTAGTACTCAAAGGGAGATGCTTGAATCTCACTCAGAAGGGGAAATAAAATAGACATCTGAACTAGATGTAAGAAGAGGATGGGTGAGACAGAGGGTAATGAGGAGAACTGGGGAAATCAGGAGTGGGGAGAAGTGGGGTGAGAAGACTAGGAGAGAGAACAGAAATCGGTGGGGGGCATCTCTGGAATGGCGTGGGGGGGGGGCTCCCAGGAGTCTATGAAGGTGTTCCTAGCTGAGACTCCTAAAAGAAGAAAATATGGAGCCTAATGAGGCCACCTCCTATAGCCAGATGCTATTTCCAATGGAAGGAGAGCACACACACACACACACACACATACACACACACACTGAACTTAGAATGTTCATTGTTTTAATGTTTTTCAAAGACAAGTGTTCATTCATATTTTAAATGAATGGCCTGAGACATGGCATTACAGTTTTATCTTCTTCCAAAATCCTAAGAAAATGTCAAAAGAAATATAAAAAGAAAACAATTCATAGAGTACTAGAAAGAATCTCACTAGGAGAACAGAAAAGCATAGCTAGCCAGTTTACATGTATCAATCCATTTAAATAATTCTGCAACACAGCTACTTTGATTACCCAAGTATTTAAAAGGAGTAAACAAAGTCAAAATGAGTGCAGGCAGTTTGCCTCAGCCAGGTAGCCTTACTTTTTTAGTCTATATATCAGATCACTGTGCTAGTGACTTCCCAGAAGCAGTACTAAAGTTCTGGGACTCACATTCTGCTAACCCAGAAACAGGAGAAGGATTTTGAAGAAATGATTATGAATCTTCTAAATGGTGTCCCAGAAAAGTTTCAAAGTTAGCAGCAGACTGGAGCTCGAGTGAGTCATGATGCAAAAAGTGGCAAATTGAGCTGAAGGTCTGCCAAAGCAGACTGGCCACTCTCCAGCTTTGTGCAGAGTCTGGCTATATAGTGTTTACCTCTGGCTATACCCTGCAAGAGCAAGTTTCTAAATAAAGCTTCTCCCATGCACAGAAAGGGGGCCTACAGTGGTCTGGCTGGCTAGAAAGAGAAAATGTGAGTGCCCAGGTGATTTGGTGGTCAATATAGGATATGGTGCGAAAGGGCATGTTAGTGTTACTATTACATCCTCTGATACATCCAGTAAGATGAGTTCCCAAATTCTGAACTACCTGGCAGCCACTCTTTGATCAACCTCCTGTCTATACTTGATAAACAGGGACTATTCTGTAGATACTCACCCATTCACTTGAACAAATTCAGAGAGGAGGTCTGTATGATGCACTGTGACTTTCAGATGTCCTGGGGATGCCACACCACTTAACAAAGTGTAGCATCAAATGACAACAGTATTATGGACACACTAAGATGATGAGCCAGAGCTACCAACATCTAAGGAGAGAGCTAACATGAGAAGTAAAAGATACAATTTAAAATTCGAATTAGTGCCTTAAGAGATGTACAGGAGACTTTTGCATCCATAGGACAAAAATAGTCTGGTAGGTAAAAGAAATAAATGTTGAGAGAAAAAGATATAGTTCTTACAGAATTAAAACACAGTTTCTAAAGTAAAATTACCCAATAAAACAAATAAGGGGCCATGGAAGTCACTTGAAAATTATCTTAGATTGTATTCAAATCAGAGGAAAATCTAGATAAATCAAGTGATAAATTTGAGAAAATTGTTTATCCATTGAGAAAAGAATCAAGCTTAAGGTTTGGAGAGAGTGAATCTGTTCTCCCCTTTCTTTCCTGCTTCAACATCTCTATCTCCACTCCACTGTTCCTATCATTCAACACCTCATCCTCAACCTCCATTTCCAATCTTTGATCCTCTCTGCAGCACAGCTTCTTGAATTTGTCAATGGTAAGTCACGAGCAATCTTGATTTTTCACCTTTAGATTCACTTCTAATCCACTGCAGAGGGTTTCCACTTAGACTTCCCTCTGTAATTTCTCTTTTCAAGGTTACTAATAACCTCAATGCTTCTAAATACAATGACAGGGTTCTGTCCTTTTAGAGTCACAAAGCAGAAGTGGCCGCTTCATTTTACTCTTCAAACATTTTCCTCTTTGCCTCCATGGTAGCACCCCCTCTTGTTTTCCTATGACTTTCCTAGTTCTTCTCAATCATCTTTGCTCAATCTTTAACTCTCCATATTGCTTCAGGATCTCAGTGGTTCTGTGATCTCCTTTTATCCCATAATCTCTTTCTTCTATGATCCTAGCTCAGAGCTCAGTGCTTTAACACAATCTCTTATATAACTTCAGCTCACAAGTTTACATCTCCCAGACAGACATGTCTTCTCTAACAGACATGCTAATTTGTCTAAAATTTCCTATTTCCCCACACTAATTTGTTTGTCATACTTTATGTAAAAGGAAATATCATAATGCTAAAGATGTAATCATAAAATATGCTCTTAAACTAATAAGAGAATGTATAGAGATCCATATATGGGAAATATATTTCAAAAAATATATTGAGATGGAAATAGTCTCTAGACTCTCTAGGACTGACATGATGCTCAGAAGTAATAAAGAAAATATTTTCACAAGTGAAACACAGCTAATATGTGTGCCCCAAACCACAATTTCCAAGATCAATGGCCAGCTGAACGAAAATCAGTACCAACTGAAAGGAGGTATCTGATCACCTGTTCATAATCATAGTGTGTGTGTGTGTGTGTGTGTGTGTGTGTGTGTGTGTGTGTGTGTAAAAAGAGCTACAAATTATGAACTGGCAAACAGATCAATGGAAAACTCAGCATGCAACGAGAACAGGCAAATTGGAGGAAGAAACCTTGAGTCAACAAAATATCTCATTTAACCTAAGTTTGCTAGTTGTTAGTGCAGTACAAATTAAAATATGTTTAAAATTCAGCTTGCCCTAAGATTGAAAGAAAAACAGCTAGTATTAACAAAAAGATAGGACCTGATTATTTTTATGATAGTGGATGTAAATACGTAAATCAGCTCAGCGTGTTCCATGGTAACTTGGCAGAATCTAGCAAAGTTTAAAATGTATGATACAGAATGTAGCAAAGCACTCTGAAGTCTAGACTTTCTACTTCTCTAAATATATTAGAGGTATTTAAAAAAGAATATGCTCTTAGCCAAAACACATTTCCAATTTATAACAAGATAAGTCCAATCAACTACAAAGTATCAGCATGAACACTGTTTATCTGTGCAAACCTCCAGGGAGACTAATACCACTGCTGGGCCTGGCTCAATCTGAAAATTAAACCCAAGAATGTCAGCCATCTGGGAGGCCCAGTAAAAAGCCTCTTCATCAGATGGGTAGAGCCTAATGCTATTAACTCAGTGATGGTTTCCCGGAGGATAAAGAGTAGCTATCTTTCTGGAATGTTGATAGAAAATGGGAACCACCTGCGCTCCTCTTTTCTCCTTTTTAAGTGATGTAGGAGTCACAGAATCTAAATTCATAGTACAAAAGTAACCAACTGTCATTCAGACTTTCCTCATCATGTTTATTTGGCAAAACTCAGGCATTCGTTAGAATGGCACTACTAAAAAATTGACATTTCTTTGGTAACAAAATGGATGTGTTCCTTGTTGTTTTGCTACCAATCGATATAGATCATCATATGATCAAATTACCTTCAGATGCCACCCAAAGAAATAAAGAAGGGCTCTTTCATTCTTCCTACTGATGGTCAGTATTCAAATACATTTCCTAAGAGCTTTTCCTGGTTTCAATCATCATGAAGGGATTGGTTCCTTCTTTCTGTCAGGGTTTCACAAAGTGTGGTCTCTGGCCCAGTGTCTTCAATAGCCCCTAAGAAAGTATGAGAAATGGGGGATCTCAGACTTCACCTCAGCCATCTAAAGTCACAATCTGTAAAGGTAGGCAACTTTTGAGGCGTGGATGCTACAGTGCAAGAATCACTGACTTAAGGGAAATTTGTCCAAACTTCATCAAATTATGGGTACCAATAAGGTCATCATTACATCTGTGCCTAGATACACTAACTCCTTTGATCACCTATATTTTCAGGACTCCAAATTCTTTCAATGAAATATTCTTCTTGCCCCAAAATGTTTCCAGAAGTCCCTATGGCCCAGAACTGAGGAGGCAAGGTTTCCATTTCTTCTGTACTGGATGTCTACTATTAAACAGTTGACTTTGAGTGAACAACTGGAAAAGGAATCCAGTTCTTCCAGCTGAACAAAAGAACAATATGTGATGATGTGGGAGAGATGTTGAAAACACAAGGCACGGTGCAAGGCTACATGATGTTAGCTGTCTGGCAAGATGTGATAAATTTAATTTCTCAGCCAAAGGCTAATTGGTTACATCTCTCCAATTGAAATAGCTTACTTCAAGGGTTCCACCAAATGTGTAATGTGTGTGTGTGTGTGTGTGTGTGTGTGTGTGTGTGTGTGTGTGAGATATGTGGAGGCCAGAAACTGACATTGAGTGTCTTTTGTATTTGCTCTCCACTGTATCTTTTCATCTTCACCATGTTTCACTCAACTTTGGGCTCTGCAACTAGCTAGGCTTGCCAGTCTCCATGCTCAAGTGCTGGGACTGTTACAAGTGTGTGCCATCATGCTTAGCTTTTTCCTTGGTGTCTGGGGATCCAAACTCAAGTCTTCCTATTTTCACAACAGGCACTTTACAAACTGAGCCACCTCTCCCAGACTACTGTCCTCTGTTCTTGTACACACCCATCTACTGTGTCCCAAATCATACGTCCTAGTTTAATAAAATCTTAATTCTCTTCTAGAATTGGTGTCAGTCTGTATTATCCTCCACCATAAAAACCTCCTTAAAGTAGTTGCCTGTAGTTGCTTTCTCCATATTCTTGTCTCAAATTTTCTTCTCAGCCTCTCCTTTGGGATTCTTCTCCAGCACTCCACTGAAATGGGTTTTCATAAAGATCACCAACAACTTCCAACTTGAAAGATACAATAGTGGATTTTGTTGTTGTTGTTGTTGTTGTTGTTCTCATCTCATTTTCCATCATTGATTGGTACAGTTTGTCACTCCTTTGCTTAGAAAATATTTTCTATTCTTGTTTCCAGAAATCCACTTCTGTATTGCTAACTATTTCTCATTCACCTTTTCTGACCCTCCTCTGTCTCACCTTCAAATGCTCAAGAACCTGAGAGATTGCTCTTCCTTACCCTGTGAATAGTGGTGAGTCATTCAGTTGCTCAGGTCAAAATCCTAGAGGGTCATTTTCTGTCACTCTCAATCTTTTGCCTTCATCTTTTCCCCTTAATCTCCAAACAGTCAGGAAATGCTCTCATCTCTACTTACAAAATGCATACAAAGTGAATCCAATCATTTCATACCATCTCTGCTATTAGCCCAGCATGACCCACCATCACTGCTCACTTGAACTGTTACCATGATCCTTTATGACCAATTGTTTCCACTAACCTTTCCTCCATTGTTTGTCCTTCTTTCTGAGTCAGAATCATCTCCTGTAAGCTTAAATCAGACCATGTCACCCCTATACTTAAAAACTCCAAAGTCTTTCTTTTATGTAGCATGTTTGTAATAATTTAAATTTGTTGATAATTACTTAAGCAATAGGGGAATAATGTTGGTATAACAAAGAAATGGTTCATATGCCAGTATTCTAGAATAACATTTTGAAGCAACCAATAAATAACTTTCACACCAGAAGCCTTTAGAAATGTATGAAGACCCTATGTATAAAAGAAAAAAAAATGTACATAGACCTTCTTTTTGCCAGTTGAGTGGTTTAAATATCTGCTATATGCTTTTCCCCCTACGTTAAGCCATTTGACCAAGATGGGACACAGGTGAGAATGATAACAGTGCATACGTGTTAAATAATGTCACCATTTAACATAGATTTCAGGGAAGCTCTGTCCTAAATCACTTTTGACAAGTTTATTGAAAACTGCCTCTGTGAGACGTGAATGAGGACACACATCTTGGAGAAGGAAACTGACTCAGGGTTTAAAGATTTCCAAAAGATTAACTGGCTGTGCTACAAGTTACAAATGTCACTGAAGGTTTAAAAAAAAAAAAAAAAGAAAGAAACACTGTTACTATCCTTAGAAGGTGTTGTTCTTCTCAATGCTCTAATTGCAAAGTTGAATGGATTTGAGGGGTTTGCCCTAACTCTGCCTTTTCTGTTAGCTCTCTTACTTTCATCAGTCTGTGAAGTTTGCCAAAGATTCATTAGAACATGAGGACAGAGGGCATGTACAAAGAAGAAAAACCGTGGGCGGGAGTATCTGTGAGACGAGCTGGAGACCTACGACAGCGTAGGCTCCCGGGAGGATATGGAGGTGACTCTAGCTGAGACTCCCAGTAAAAGGGGTCACGGAGACTGAAGAGGCCACCTTCTAACTAGACAGGACTCTTAGTGGAGGGAGGGGGACACCAACCCACTCACAAAAACTCTGACTCAAAATTTACCCCGCCTAAAAGATGTGCGGGGATAAAGATGGAACAGAAATTAAGAGAATGTCCAACCAATTCCTGGCCCACCAGAGACCCACTCCAAGGCTGACAGCCAACCCTTGATCCTATTAATGATAATTTGCTACACTTGCAAATGGAAGCCTAACATAACTATTCTCTGAGTAGCTCCACCCAACATCTGCTAGAAACAGATGAAGAGACCCACAATCAAACATTTGGTGGAGCACAGGGAGTCTTGTGGAAAAGTGGGGGGAAGGAAAGAAAGACCCAGAGGTGACAGGAGCTCCAGAAGAAGAACAACAGAGTCAACTAACTAGGGCCCATAGGGGCTTGCAGACACTGAAACACCAACCAGCAACCATGCATGGAGAGGACCTAGGACCCCTACACAGATGTAGCCAATGGGCAACTCAGTCTTCATACGGGTCTCCTAGTACTGGGAGTCGGGGCCAACTCTAACATAGACTCTGTTCGCTGCTTTTCAACCACTTTTCCCTGGCAGGGCTACCTCTCCAGGCCACAGGGGAAGAGGATGGGTAGGAGGGCTGCTCCCCTTCTCTGAGGGGTAGGAGAGAGGACAAAAGGAAGAGAGTTTGGGACTGGGAGGAAAGGAAGGAGAGGACTACCACTGAGATGTAAAGTGAATGACTAAATAAAAATTAAAAATTAAGAAAAGGTTAATTAAAATAGGACCACCGGTACTTTTAAAAACCAAAGCTTAATATCCTTTCCCATTTTTATCTACTACCAAAATATGTCTTGCATCCATTCCCAATCAGTAGCTTCTGCCCTAACACAAAACCTCATCTTCTGCTTGCTTGGGCTGCTGACAATATTTTTTCTACTCTTCAAGTTTTTTCTTCATATTACAAGTTTAAATTTAGGGAGGGAGGGAGGGATTGGGAGGGAATGAGGGATCGGGACACGGCTGGGATACAGAGTTAATAAAATGTAACTGATAAAAAAAAAAAAAGAAAACAAGTTTAAATTTTTTTTCCTTGGTGGGGAATGAGACGGCAATGGCATGAAAACAGAAGCATTTGAGGAGAGAGAAGAGGTCAATGGGAAGAGGCAAGGTGGGAGACTTTGGGGTGAGAGATGAGTTAGTACAAGGTACAATGACATTTATGTATGAAAATCTCATCATAAAACCCATTGCTTTGTATGTTAATTAAAATGTAATTTAAAAAATACTCTAAGTACACAGCCTAAAAAAAGAATTCTCCTTAAGCACAAATCACATGTTTTAAAAAATCACATGTTTTAAAAAAATCACCTCTCTAGGCATTTTCTGCCATAGTCTAAATAGAAATCATCCTTGCCTATCTACATTTCCAAGACTCTCAAGCTCCTCTCATCCGGCATCTCCCCAACCTCATGTTTTCCTTTTCCCATCCTTTGTTTACTGTACTTCAACCATACTGACTTTTTTTTTTAAATCTTGTTCCTGTTTTTCTTCTTCTTCTTCTTCTTCTTCTTCTTCTTCTTCTTCTTCTTCTTCTTCTTCTTCTTCTTCTTCTCTGGGCAAAACTGTGTTCCTGTAGCTGCTGACCTGGTGACTGCTTTCTCATCATGTCAATATGCACCTCAACTTGCCCTCTACAGCAGCTTTCAATTCTTAGCACCCCAGTAAAAACATCACATTCACTGACCAAGTTATGTCTAGCACTTCACCCTGATTGGATTTCTTTTTTTATCATTAAATTAGAAACTTTTATAATGGAACAATACAAGTACTGTGTTTTGTGACTCCCATGACAGTTATTCTTGTTCCACTTTTTCAAATGAACAATCCTCTTTCCCCCACTGTTATAGGGCGGAACTCTGCCTGGCTTCTCTCTGTTTCATCTCCCTGGGTCTTCTTTTTTAATTTAAATTTATTTTTTAATTTATTCACTTTACATCCCAATCGTAGTCCCCTCCCTCATCTCCTCCCGTTCCCACCTTCCCTCCTTTACCTCCTCTCTTCTCCTCCCTTAGTCCACAGAAAGGGGGAGTCTTCCTCCCCTACTATCTGACCCTAGCCTATCAAGTTTCACCAGGACTGCCTGCATCTTCTTCCTCTCTGGCCTGACAAGGCCGAAATGCCAGGAGGAAGTGATCAAATAGCAGGCAACCAAGTCCATGTCAGAGATAGCTCCTGCTCCTCTTACTAGGTAACCCACATGGAGACTTGGTTGCCTATGGGCTACATCTGAGCAGGGGGTCTAAGTCCTCTCCATGCATGGTCCTTGGTTGGTGCATCAGTCTCTAGAGCCCCACCCCCACTCTGGGCCTAGATTTGTTGTCTCTGTTGGTCTTCTTGTGGAGCTTCTGTCCCCTCTAGGTCCTTCTATCCCCCCACTCTTTCATAGGACTCTCCCTGTTTTCTGTCCAAAGTCTGGCTGTGAGGCTCAGCATCTGCTTCTATCCCCTGCTGTATGGAATCTTTCAGATGACATCTTTGGTAGGCTTTAGTACTGTTCTCTTTCTTCAACCGCTTCTGGTCTCTATTCTGTTTGCCCTTCTGAATGAGAATTTAGCATCCTCCCTTCGGTCCTCCTTGTTACTTATCTTCTTTAGGTCTGTGAATTGTAGTATGTTTATCCTGTACTATATGACTAAAATCTGCTTACAAGTGAGCATATACCATGAGCATCTTTCCAGGTCTGGGTAACCTCACTTTCTAGTTCCATCCATTTGTCTGCAAGTTTCATAATGTCCTTGTTTTTAATAGCTGAATAGTATTCCCACTGTGCAAATGTACCAAAATCAAAGTATCACTATTCTCAGATGATATGATAGTACACATAAGTAACCCCCAAAATTCTACCAGCGAACTCCTAAAGCTGATAAACACCTTCAGCAAAGTGGCTGGATACAAATTTAACTCCAAAAAATCAGGAGCCTTCCTGTATACAAAAGACAAACAGACTGAGAAAGAAATTAGGGAAACAGCACCTTTCAGAATAGCCACAAATAACAAAAAGTACCTTGGTGTAACTCTAACCAGGCAAGTGAAAGACTTGTATGAAAAAAACTTCAAGTCTCTGAAGAAAGAAATTGAAGATTTCAGAAAATGGAAAAATCTCTCATGCTGATTGTATTTCTTTACAGTAGTTACCATCAGGTTGTGCCTTTTAAAAAATACAATCTGTCTTTCATTAATTCTCCTTTATTAACTCTTTTATACTCAGATCAATAACAGTGTTTGGTTCATAGTATATATTCACTGAATGAATAATTGGGTCTAGCTAGTATTATCCCTTTGGGTATTGAATGGTTTATTGGTAGTGGTGGTGGTGGTGGTGGTGGTGGTGGTTGATTTGGAAGGGATGAATTTTGCTTTATTTTGTTTTGGTTTTGCCACCACCAGAGACTGAATCTGGAACTAAGACCTCATGCATGCTGGTCAAGTTCTCTACCACTGAGTAACATCCCAAGTAGTTTGGAAGTATAATAATTAAACTCCTGATGCATGAGACTTGGAATTTAAGATTTGTAGGTCTGTTACTACTTTTGTTACTATTGAGACAGAGTGTCAACTAGCCCAGGCTGGCCTTGAACTTACTATATAGACAAGGATGAACTTAAATACTTAATCCTCCTGCCTCTCATTTCCAGGAACTGATATTATAAGTGTATGCCACCACACCTTGTATATAGATGTGTTATTGTATTCCATGGATATATTCTTTCATTCCAGTTCTTTCACTGGTCATGGGTCGCTGACCTCACCACAATCTCTAATCATTTCTGATGATTTAAACATAACAAAGGGTTAGGAACAACGTTCAGTTCCATAATATTGAGAATACTGAGTTATACACAGAAACATTGGTACCTCCATAAAGAAATGCAATACAGTTGGATTGACAGCTGACCCCAATCCCTGCACTGCCACAGCAATGCCAGTATCTATACTTGAACTGGATTCTCATTTCATTTTTTTAACTTTTATTAATTACACTTTATTCACTTTGTATCCCCCCAGAAACCCCTCCCTCCTCCCCTCCTAATTCCACCTTCTCTCCCCCTTCCTCACGCATGCCCCTCCCCAAATCTACTGATAGGGGAGGTTCCCCTCTCCTTCCTTCTGATCCTAGTCTATCAGATCTCATCAGGAGTGGCTGCATTGTCATCTTCTGTGGTCTGGTAAGGCTGCTTCCCCTCAGGGGGAGGTGATCAAAGAGCAGGCCAATCAGTTTATGTCAGAGACAGTCCCTGTTCCCATTTCTATGGAACCCACTTGGACACTGAACTGTCGTGGGCTACGTCTGTGCAGGGGTTCTAGGTTATCTCCATGCATGGTACTTGGTTGGAGTATGAGTCTCTGGAAAGACCCCTGTGTTCAAATTTTCTGGGTCTGTTGCTTTCCCTGTAGAGTTCCTATCCTCTCCAGATCTTACTGTTTCCCACTTCTTTCATAAGATTCCATGCACTCTGCCCAATAATTGGCCATAACTCTCAGCATCTGCTTTGATAGTCTGCAGGGTAGAGTCTTTCAGAGGCCCTCTGTGGCAGGTTCCTAACTTGTTTCCTGTTTTCTTCTTCTTCTGTTGTCCATCCTCTTTGCCTTTCAGGGTGAGGACTGAGCATTTTAGTCAGAGTCCTCCCTCTCACTTCATTTTAATCAAAGATGGAGATAGTTCTAATGGTTACAGATACTATATGTTAAAGAATCAAGAAATTTGTAAACTAAGAGTTTTCATTAAATTTCTGCTTTCCTGTAGAACAGGTAGAGAGAGCAAAATAGCAGGCTGGTAGAGTATGGGTAATTACAAGGGAGCCATTTAGAGATATTGCCAAAGCATATATTCCACAGGAAATTTTGCATAGTTCATTGTAGAGAGTTGTTCCAGATCTAGTAAGATTTCCACAAATGAAGATTCCTAAAAATTTCCACAACCCTTGAGATGGCTGTCAAAAGGCATAGTATATGTCACCAAGGCCTCACTGTAATTGGCATTCCATCCCAATAAAAAGAAGAGAGAGAATGTAGTAAAACTGTAATAATATCATCTTAATGTCCCCAAAGAATGACTATTTTTACATGAGCTTTGTGTCTTTGACTCTTATCTCACTGTTTTTGTTACGAAGACCTTTTTGCCCTTCCCTGACCTGGTCAAAGTTTGTTATAGTCTTCTAAAGCATTTATTGGTGTAACACATTCCAAGTCATTGTGCCCAACTCTCAAACATTTGGTGCCTTATGGGCCAGTGACTTTATCATTGATATAGGCATAGACAAGTATTACAACAGAGGCTAGGGCAAAGCTGTGGCTCGTACAGAGCTTTCACACTGCTAAGATAGTAGGAGGAGGATGGGGAGAGATGGGAACAACAAGACAAGAGAATAACTGCTCTGAAGATTCAATAGTAGTGACATTTGGGTGGAGAGAAGGGATGGGTTAGCATAGATATCATACTCAGAATTTATAAGTAGATAATGCTTTAAAGCAGACTGAAGGCTTAGCAAAAATATCTGCAGCAGAGGCACGTGCAAAGGCCCTGAAGTGGGCAAGAGAAATGGAAACAATGCCTGCATGATTGGGGAGTGGTAGCTAACAGAAAGTTCTGAGGGTGAATATGGGCAAGAGTCAAGGACAATACCAGCAGGGCCTCTTGTGCAAGGCATGTAAGGATTTCAGATTTTATTCTAAGTGCTGCTGGAACATTTCAACAAGAAGCCCTCGGGCACTTGGAGAAGTGGTTTTGATTTTTTTTCAAGCATGAGACCTGTATAAAGTTGTGGTCGGTACAAAGCTCATATGCTGGTAGGGTGATGGGAAGCAGGGAGGGGAATGTCAAACATGATAACCAGAGGGTGTGATTTATATTTATTTATTGGGTATCCATCTGCATGCTGCAAGGTGCATGTGGGGGTCAGAAGAAAACTTGTCCAATGTCCACGCTCCTCTTGCATCAAGTGTGCTCCGGGGAATCCAACTCAGGTTGTCAGGCTTGGTAGCATATGCCTTTACCCAATGAGCCATGTTGCCTACCCAAAGTTTTGTTAGCTTTAAAATCACATGGCTGTTGGGGAAAAAAAATATATTGGAAAACGACAAGAATGCAGGTGAGGGGTTCAATATGGAAGCTACTTCAGAAATGATGGATTTGGTATCAGGCTTGTGTGAGTAGAGTTAGGGAAATATATTCCAATTCTGAATATAGTCAGAGTTAGAGCCATACTTTGATGTATAAGGTGAAGGAGAAATACCAGGTGATTCTCAGATCTTTAATTTGAGCAGCTGAAATGCTGAAGAAAAGCAACCTTACTGAATTTGATGTTGACTTCTTCAAGAACAGTGGTGAATTAGTTATGTGTGGGTGCTGCAACCCCCGATTGAGGCCTGGTGGACAGTGAGAGAGGCTTCTATGCCACTCTATAGTATTAGTGCCTGTGTCCCCTGGCAAACCATGTGACACCAAAGGAGGATCCCAACAAACTGGTAGAGCCTCAGATTGGGCCTGGAACAGGGCAGTGACTGCTTTCCCCATCTTCATGGAAGTTCCCTCGGGTTCTCGCTGCCTGGCAGCTCCCATAGTGCCAGTGGGATGGTTGGGTACTCCAGAGCTTGTGTCGAGTCCCCATTGGGCCAAAGGCTGTAAAAAAAAAAAATACTTGCTGCTGCACAATAAAATAGATCAGAACCTTGATGCTGGTCTCTGGAATCTGTTTCTCAGGTCAGTGACTCTATCTCCCTCACCCCCTCCTGAATCTCGGTTCCCACAGTCATGAAGTAACAAAGCTCTTAGAGTGAACAAGGGAGAGTGTGCACACATGTCTGAAGAATAGAATCATTCATTTAATACATACCTTCTGAACCCATACTGTGCTACAGGAACTATTCTAGTCTCTGTAAGAACAGTACTCTATATAGGCATAATACCCACACCACCTCATCTAACATGTTGAACAGACTCTAGCCCAATACATACCAATACATACTTGTTATTTGACTTACCCAAATTATAAGTCAGATTCTATAAAGCTGGATGTATAACTCAATGGTAGAGCACTTGCCCAGAACATTTGAGATTATGGGATCAATCTACAATGCCCATGAGGGAAAGAAAAAAAAAGAAGAAAATACATTATATTAGGTATGAATATGTTAAACCAAAAGTTTGACATTCCTAGTGTCTTAATACAAAAATCTACATATAAGACGACATCATAAGAGCAGAGCAGTGCAACGTTTTGCTAACTTCATCTATAATGTCTCTAGAGTCCCCTTAGAAACAAAAGATAGTATAAATCCTTTTGGTAATAAGGAAAATATTTCAAAGTTGATTGTCAGACATACAGTTGAATCTGGACATTTCCCATCAAGATGTTGCAGGTTTATCATTATATAAGTCTAATTGTCCTGGTCAAACTAGAAATAATGTTGATCGGCCTTTTGTTCTTAGACTGTGACTCTTCTGAAATTATTGTTATTTCAATGGAACTTTTGGAGGTGAAGCAAACAGTAGGATGCTAGCAGATAACATTCTTTACCTCAGTTGGAGTGACAAACACATCTCAGTATCGCAGCCTGTAAGTTCCATACATACCCAAGATATGAAGCTAAGCCCACCAGCTCATGCTTTTCTGTGGAGGCTGATGCTTCTGGCATACCACACCCTCACTAGTGGGTTCAAAGGGAAACTAGAACTACCTTGAGCACTCTGAACAGTTGCATCCATTTCACACAATCAAGTGCTTTGTTTTCCCTCAAGTGGGCATTCTTGTGACTGATGGAATCCCAGACTTAGGCAATTTGTAATAGCAATTTGTGACTTAAGGAGTGATTGTGATACAAAGATGGCTCAGAGGTTGAAAACAGTGACTGCTCTTCTAAAGCCCTGGGTTCAATGCTAGCACACACTTGGCAGCTCACAACTGTCTGTTATTGATTCCAGAGAATCCAGCATCCACTTCTGGTCTCCTTGGGCAATAAGTATGTGTATGATGAACAGACAGACATATATCAAAACACTCACACAGTAAAATAAATAAATTACTTTGTAAGGAAGAAATTGTAAAAGTAACTTTTATTTGCCTCATGTAATTGCTGTCTCTGAAGCTTATTGCCTCTGTCTGCTCATCTAGGACTAGTCCTGGACGCTTCTAGCCTCCATACATAAATCTAGGCCTAAAAGGTTTTCAGCCTCTGAGACTTACAGCTGAATAAGCCCACCCTTTCTACTAGCGCTTCCTGAACTCTGGCTGGCTGGTTCAACTCACATGTTCTGGATCAAACTCTCTCCAAGCTGACTGATTCAATCTGGCTTCTCTCAGTTTCTCAACGAATTGCTCTGCTTGACTTCAAATTAACTGTAGCAATCTGTTGTAATTTCCAGGCTCCTTCTCATTCTCTGGCTCATCTGTCTTCACCTGTGTCTAGTTTGTTCTCTCTACAACCTCCCTCTGTAAAACTTTCCCAGTTAAAAACTACTTCTGAATTCCACAAACTGAACTGCTGTGAACTCAACTCCAGTGCACTGCCTCTGAAATAACTGACTCAACTGAACTGCCTGAACAGCACTGACTAGAATTCAGAACTGCATGTCTCTGTCTCTGGAGTGTGGCGATTAAAGGTGTGTACCACTATACCAGGACCTAAGCTTTTCTTTACCTGAAACTTGCTCTATACCAGGCTGGTTTTGAACTCAGAGATCTGCTTGCCAATGTCTCCTGAGACTAAAGGTGTGCCTGTATTCCACCTGGATCTCACAGACCTAAAAGGTCTTTGGATATGATCTCTTGCCAGAGCAGCCAAGTTCTGAATTAAAATCCCTCTACAAAAAAATTTGCTAACTTTTTTGTATCAGTGAAATATTTTACTTTAAGATACAAACAAACCAAGTCATGTAAATAAGGTGTGATGAGTGGGAAAATAATTTGAGCAAGATGATTTTAAAAGATGATTTTATTTTTGAGATTACAATGTAATTAGATCATTTCCCTTTCCTCCCTCCAAATGCTCCCATATACCTCTCCTTGCTCATTTTCAAATTAATGATTACTCTAGTCATCGGCAAAATATGAACATACAAGTGACTTTATGCTTGTTTGACTGAGCAGGTTATACTCACATATTTATACATATACACATATACATGTTAAATTATATTCTTTTTCCTGAAGGCACATACTTTGTATCTAGAAGAGATCCTTAAGGAAAAAAAGAACCCAAAAGAACAAAGATAAATGTTCACAAAGGGCAAATGTATAAGACAGTTGTAATGATTCATACATCCCTGCCCTTGGGAAGTAGAGGCAGGAGAGTCAGGAGTCTAAGGCCACATATGGTAACATGGTGATTTGGAGTTCAAGGCTACTTGAAAAAACAATGAATCAAATCCAAAGGGCAAATGTATGAGCCTACAGTTCCCCAATCCATGACTTTGCTCAAATAAGGAACACTACTCTGTATTACATGGAAATATTGGTTTGCTTTTAAACACTGTGTGTGTGCTCACATGTGCACGCCTGTGTATTGGGTGTTAGATGTAGGTGCTAACATGCCATATGTGTGTGGAGACCAGAATACAGCTTGCAAGAATTGTTTTTCTCAAACCACCATGTGGGAACTGAGGATTGAACTTGGGAAAAGGGACTGTCTCTGACATGAACTCAGTGGCTGGTTCTTTGAGCCCTGAGGGGAGAACAACCTCACCAGGCCACAGGCCCAGGGACATCTGGGTTGGTTCCAGATTCTGGCTATTATGAATAAAGCTGCTATGAACATGGTTGAGCAAATGTCTTTGTTATATACTTGAGCATCTTTTGGATATATGCCTAGGAGTGGTATAGTTGGATCTTGAGGAAGGACTATTCCTAATTTTTTGAGAAATCACAAGATTGATTTCCAAAGTGGATATACAAGTTTACATTCCCACCAGCAATGGAGGAGGTTCCCCTTTCTCCACATCCTCTCCAGCATGTGTTGTCACTTGAGTTTTTTATTTTAGCCATTCTGATGGGTGTAAGGAGAAATCTCAGGGTTGTTTTGAGTTGCATTTCCCTGATGACTAAGGACATTGAGAATTTCTCTTTTTTAAAATTTTTATTAATTACACTTTATTCACTTTGTATCCCCCCATAACCCCCCTCCCCTCCTAATCCCACCTTTCCTCCCCCTTCTTCAGGCATGCCTCTCTCCAAGTCTACTGATAGGGGAGATCCTCCTCTCCTTCCTTCTGATCCTAGTCTATCAGATATCATCAGGAGTGGCTGCATTGTCATATTCTGTGGCCTGGTAAGGCTGCTCCCCCCTCAGGGGCAGGTGATCAAAGAGCAGGCCAATCAGTTTATGTCAGAGGCAGTCCCTGTTCCCATTACAATGGAACCCACTTGGATACTGAACTGCCATGGTCTATGTCTGTGCAGGGGTTCTAGGTTATCTCCATGCATGGTACTTAGTTGGAGTATGAGTCTCTGGAAAGACCCCTGTGTTCAATATCTCTTCAACATTGAGCATTTCTTTAAGTGTTTCTCTGCCTTTCAATATTTCTCTATTGAGAATTCTCTCTTTAACTCTGTACCCCATTTTTTAATTGGAAATCTTGATTTGTTGGTATTTCCTAGATGTCCCTCAACAGAGGAATGGATGCAGAAATTGTGGTACATTTACACAATGGAATACTACTCAGCAATTAAAAACAAGCAAATCATGAAATTTGCAGGCAAATGGTGGGAACTAGAAAAGATCATCTTGAGTGAGGTAACCCAGAAGCAGAAAGACACACATGGTATATTCTCACTCATAAGTGGTTAGTAGACATATAATATAGGATAAACATACTAAAATCAATACTCCTAAAGAACTTCATCTATAATACCAGCTATGGAGAAGCCACCATCCATGCTAAGTGAAAACTGCACATAGCAGGTTTGCAGCAACACTTCACCCATACTCTAGGCGAAGTAAACTGGATGAATGCATTAGTTCTCCAGGCTAGTGAACTTTGGTGCACTTATACTGTGTTGCTAGGATCTTAAAAGGAAGTAGACAATGTTTTCATATCCCCAGGGAAGGAATTCTTGCAATAGCACCAAAGACTGATAGCATCATCTTCTAAAATAGCTTGAATTTTGTTCTTCCGTGTACATTTACATATTTGTGTGTGTGAAGGTATCACATCCATATATGTGTGGGTGTATGTATATGTCAAAGGTTGATATAGGGTGTCTTCCTCTATTGCTCTCCAATTTATTTTTTGAGACATGGCTTCTCACTGCACCAGGAACTCACCTATCTGGCAAGACTAGCTTTCTAGTGAGCTCCAAGGGTCCTCCTGTACTCTACCTCTCCAGCATGAAGATTATAGGTGGACAGATTGGGCTGGATTTTTAGGTGCATGCTGGGAATCTGAATTTTTATGTTTGCATGGCAAGTACTTTATTGTCTGAGCCATCTCCACAGTACCTGAAATTTCTTGATCCAAATGTACTCATGGCCTAGAGAGTTATGTTCCTATGTTCAAGCCACTCAAGGTATAGCTAAACCCACTTCATTTTTTTTTCATAAAATTATGGTTGAATTCAGTTTGATAATATTTTTTAAACATTGTGGATAGTCTTAAGAAACATGCCTTTGTTTTTAGAGTTCTGTATTGAGTGTTTTGCCTCCATCTATGCCTGTGCACTATGTGCATGCTTGGTACCTGTGAAGGTCAGAAGAGGGATTTGGATCCCCTGAAACTGGAGTTACAGATGATTTTGAGTCCTCCCCCAACTGAAGCCAGGTCTGCTGCCAAAGCAACAAGTGCTCTTAACTTCTAAACCAATTTGCCAGCCTTTAAGGAGCATGTAAGGCAGAAATTGAGACAACTGTTGAGCGACTGTTGTGTGCTTTAAAATTATTTGACAATTTCATACATGTATATATTTTCATCATTTTAACCCATTAGACTTTGCTAAACTGTTTTTGACATTGCAAGTTACTAACATAGCTGTGACTTCTAGTGTTCACATGAGTATTTTTTAATCAACCAAATGAGAGAACTTGAGAAACTGACCAGGCTATGGGACAGCTTACTCTAATTGAAACACACACACGTACACGTGAGCAGGCTTACATGCATGCACGTACATTAACACAGGAAAATGTAACTTCTTGGGTTAGCAAGGCTCTGACCATCAATTTTTCTATCTGCAAATGGTAAGGAGTCTTTGCTAAGCAGTGTTAATCCTTAATACCCAAAGCAACTCATGTTTACTGGTTAATGGCAGTCTGAGATTTTCAAATTATGCTTTTCTGAGACAGGGTTTCAGTATGATACTGAGGTTGGCCTGAACCTATGGAGTCCAGGATGGTCGTAGACTTGCAGCATCACTGCCTCTGCCTCTTTACTGTTGGAACTACAGGTATGTGCTGCTATACAGAGCCAAAATGACAAAGATCCCTCTTGTCATTGTTGTGTGCCTAACTCATGTTGAACCACACATTCCAACCAATGTGCACAGAAGGCAAAGTATTCCTTTCCTTTAGAGGTAGTCTTGAATAAATGGGTATTTGAGCACTGATGCATTCCAACGCTGCCAACAAAACTTCTTAACACTGTATTATTGGTAAATTCACCAATACTGAATTGAGAAAACATGGTCAAGAATGACTTACATGCCAATCTGACTTGGCTCAATTCTAGGAACTGTGATTTCTAAAAAAAAGAAAAACAAAACCAAGGTATATTCCTAGGAAGTTATTAATCTTCAGGGGAATCCACAAACTTCCCCAAACTGTATATAAGGAGCTGTGTAATGCTTGTGTGCACATCTTTCTGGAGAGACATGATAAGTTCAGTTATCTAAATTGGTACAGTCCACCTCTGATCACCCATTTTCAATATCCAAAACTGCGAATCACATAGAATTCAGTTTTGCACATCCTGGTTTTAGTAGAAATAAACAGGTAACTTCCAAGGGTTGGGGGAGGGGATCTAAAATGTCATTTATTTTATGACTTCAGGACCATGTTGTGGTATATAATGGTGAAAGGTTATCCCAAGTAGTAACACAGCTGGAAAAAAGGGTGGTGGGAGAATTGATTTAAAATATAAGTTAACTCAAGTCCACATTTAAGTTTCCACATATTATCATTTTATTTTTCTTTCTGAATATCACAAACTCCAATTAGAGTACTTTAAAAATATTCTTTTGCATGCATTTAACAAATCCAATAAAACAACATGTATCCAGTTTACTTGCATTGTAATTATGAAGATTTAACTGAAGAACCAATAAACATATTTAAATCTATTGGTACAGGTGAGAGCAAAAACCTTCAAGACATTAGTCTGATGGTATCCTACCACTATGCACATGTTGATGTAATATTACTACTGACCCTGAAGCAAGGGCAAATGGAGATGCAGGGCTTTCCCTAAAGAGCAAGTGGAAAGGATTACATTTCCTCATCATCATCACTACTGAGGGCAAAGCTGCTATCTGTGGACTGAGACAAATCTTCCTTCACATTCCCCACAGTACCTCTCTTCGCTGAATCATCAAACAACTTCTCATTGGTAACTTCTTCCTCATCAAACAACTTCTCATTGGAATTATCTTCAAAAAGCTTGTCATTGGCATCTTCATCTTTCTTTACATCTATATCTTCTTCATCTTCCTTTTCATCTGAGTCATCGAAGACTTTTTCATCTGTGTCATCATCTTCCTCTTTGTCATCAGGATCTTCACAATCCTTTTCATCTGCTTCTTCTTCTTCTTCATCCTCATCAGAGTCATCATCAAAAACCCTTTCATATACAACTTCTTCCTCTTCTTCATTATTATCTTCTTCTTCTTCCTTTTCATCTGAGTCTTCCTCAAATTCTCTCTCAGACCCTTCCTCACCTAACACTCTTTCAGAGCCTTCATCAAATTCTGATTTGTCAGTGTCATTTTCTTCTGACTCTTTCTCAACATTTCCAAGGAACTCCTTGTCCAAGACACCCTGGTCAAAATCTTTTTTAACACCATTTTCTTCTAATTCTTTGTCAGAACCATCTTCAGATTGCTTTTCTGAGCAGTCTTCCTCAGATTCTTTCTCTGAGTCATTATCTTCTGATTCTTTCTTGAGGCTGTCTTCCCCATCAGACTCTCGGCTTGGGTCACTGTCTTCAGCCTCTTTTGCAAGGCCATTGCCTTTCTTTTTGAATTCTCTTTCACCACCATTCTCTTGAGGCTCCTTTTTAGGATTACCCACATCAAACTCACTCTTAGGGTGGCCTTCTTCACTCTCCCTCTTGGGGCAGCCCTCTTCACATTCTCTCTCATGGTTGCCCTCATCAGACCCACCTTGTTTAACAACTTTTTCAGAAGTATATCCTTCAAATTCTCCTCCATCTTCTGCATTTTTAAACTTATTTTCATCGATAGTTTCTTCAAATGCCATTCCAGTTGTAGCATCCTGATTACCCATATTAGACATGCTTCGGTGCTCTGAAAAATGCCTCACTCTGGAAGGCCCTGCCTTTTCTGAACCGGAGATGGAATCTGTACGCTGGAGGCCTCTGTTGGCCTCAGGAGCATTGAGATATGCCTCCCAGCCTCTCAGCCTTTCCTCTCTTTCTCTGGAGGTCTCCTCTACCTGTGTATGAACAGAACTAATGTTAAGATGAGTTTTAGGCAAAAAGAAGCAACAACCTCTCTGGTCATTTCTAATAATAACACGAGTACCCAGGTTCTGTAAAGCAACTTTTCTAAATCAACCCAGGCACTTCCTTTCCTTAGTCTCTAGTCTTTGACACCATATACCTTGGTTAAACAAACTTATACACAGTTAACCTTAAATAAGATCATATAAATATAAGCAAATACTGGTATATTAGTATTGCTGAAAGGTTTCATTTTCTATAACGTTACTAATTAAGCTCTGTCTATATTGTCTATAAGAAGAAAGGATCATTCTCTCCTTATCTCTTCACCACAGTACTTTAAGTCCTAGCTAGAGCAATAAGACCACTAAAGAAGATCAAGGGGATACAAATCAGAAACAAAGAAGTCAAAGTATCACTATTCACAGATGATATGATAGTATACATGAGTGATCCCAAAAATTCCACCAGAGAACTCTGGCAGCTGATAAACACCTTCAGCAAAGTGGCTGGATACAAAATTAACTAAAAAAAAAAAAAAAAAATCAGTAGCTCTTCTGTATACAAAAGACAAAATGGATGAGAAAGAAATTAGCGCAACAACTACCTTCACAATGCCCACAGATAACAAAGTATCTTGGTATAACCAAGCAAGTGAAAGACCTGTTTGAAAAAACTTTAAGTCTCTGAAGAAAGAAATTGAAAAAGATATCAGAAGGTGGAAAGATCTCCCATGCTCATGGATCAATAGGATTAACATAGTGAAAATGGCCATCCTGCCAAAATCAATCTACAGATTCAATGCAATTCCCATCAAAATACCAACACAATTCTTTATATACCTTAAAAGAACAATTCTCAATTTCATATGGAAAAACAAAACAAAACAAAACAAAAAATCCAGAATAGCTAAAACAATCCTATATAATAAAAGAGCTTCTGGAGGTATCTCCATCCCTGATCTCAAGCTGTACTATAGAGAAAGAGTAATAAAAACTGCATGGTACTGGCATAGAAGCAGAATGGTGGATCAATGGAATCGAATGGAAGACCCAGAAATAAACACACACACCTATGGATACTTGGTTTTTGACAAAAAAAAAAAAGCCAAAATCATACAATGGAAAAAAGACAGCATCTTCAACAAATAGTGTTGGTCTAACTTGAAGTCTATATGTAGAAAAATGCAAATAGATCCATATTTATCACCCTGCACAAAACTGAAGTCCAAGTGGATCAAGGACCTCAACATAAAACCATATACTCTAAACCTGTTAAAAGAAAAAGTGGGGAAGGGCCTTGAACTCATTGGCACAGGACACAACATCTTAAACAGAACACCAATAGCATAGGCTCTAAGATCAACAAGCAGTAAACGGGACCTCATAAAATTGAAAAGCTTCTGTAAAGCAAAGGACACTACAGTCTACAGACTGGGAAAGGATCTTTACCTGACAGAGGGCAACTATCTAGAACATACAAAGAACTCAAAAAGTTAAACACCAACAAGTCAAGTAAACCAATTAAAAATGGGGTACAGAACTAAATAGAGAATTCTCAATTGAGGAATATCGAATGGCAGAGAAACACTTAAAGAAATGGTCAAAGTCCTTAGTCATCAGGGAAATGCAACTCAAAACGACCCTGAGATTTCTCCTTATGCCCATCAGAATGGCTAAAATAAAAAAAAAATCAAGTGACAATACATGCTGGAGAGGATGTGGAGTAAGGGGAACCTTCCTCCACTGCTGGTGGGAATGTAAACTTGTACAACCACTTTGGAAATCAATCTGGTGCTTTCTCAGACAATTAGGAATAGTGCTTCCTCAAGATCCAACTATACCACTCCTAGCCATATATCCAAAATGTGCTCAACTATATAATAAGGACATTTGTTCAACCACATTTTCAGCAGCTTTATTCTTAATAGCCAGAATCTGGAAACAACCCAGATTTTCCTCAGCTGAGGAATGGATACAGAAATTGTGGTACATTTACACAATGGACTACTACTCTGCAATGAAAAACAAGGAAATCATGCAATTTTCAGGCAAATGGAAGGAACTAGAAAAGTTCATACTAAGTGGGGTATCCCAGAAGCAGAAAGACTCACTTATAAGTGGGTATTAGTCATATAATATAGGATAAACATACTAAAACTTGTACTCCTAAAGAAGCTAGGCAAGAAGGAGGACCCTAGGGAAGTTGCTCAATCCTCACTCAGAAAGTAAATGGGATAGACACTGGTAGTGGGAGAAAACAGAGAACAGGACAGGAACCTACCACAGAGGGCTTCTGAAAGACTCTGTCCAGAAGTGTATCAAAGCAGATGCTGAGACTTATAGCCAAACTTTGAGCAGAGTTCAGGGAATTTTATGAAAGAAGGGGGAGACCAAAAGACCTGGAGGGGACATGAGATCAATAGAACCAAAAATTCTGGCCCCAGGGATCTTTGCAAAGACCAATACTCTTAACCAAGGACTATGCATGGAGATAACCTAGACCCCTTGCTCACAGGCAACCCATGGCAGCTCTGTCTTTAAGTAGGTTCCCTAGTAATGGGAACAGGGACTGTCTCTGACATGAACTCAGTGGCTGGCTCATTTATCACCTCCACCTGGGGGGGAGCACAGCCTTACCAAGCCACAGAGGAAGACAATGCAGCCAGTCCTAATGAAACCTGATAGGCTAGGGTCAGATGGAAACGGAGGAGGACCTCCCCTATCAGTGGCCTGGGGGAGGGGCATAGTAGAAGAAAAGGGGAGAAGGGTGGGATTGGGAGGGGGTGAGGGAAGGGGCTACAGCTGGGATACAAAATGAATAAACTGTAATAAAAACAGAAGAAAGGATGAGGAATACTTTAATGTTCTTTTTTTATCATTCTCAGAAAGCCTCAAAGTTCTGACTTATAAACTGAGAAGTGATTATTTTTTTCTATCCTCTACTGCCAAACCACATTTACAAGATATATTATACATAACAGATTAAGCTAATCCCCACACTAGATCTGTAGTTGGCGATGCAATTTCCTGTGCCCTTCCTTGACAGCTGCAGAATTTACCTGATAATCTGTAGTCCCATCCCAGGCTTCAGCAGTGATCTGACGGCCACCAAACCACCTTCCATCAAGATTTTGAATACAACAATCAGCCTCCTCTGGCTCCCTGAAGGACACAGAGGCCACACCATCTGGGTGTCTCTAAAAAGAGAAGAGTAAGAAAGAATGAATGACAAGATTAAATGTGTGAAAGACACACATTTCCCAATACAGGTAGGGTCTCCCGACACGCTGAGCTAAATGACTTTATATCTCTCTTCCCTTTTCTCCCAGCCAGTGGTCAGCTGCTTCTTTAGCTTCATAGTGTCTAACAAGAACCAGTACAGTGTCCTTGCAAATGTTTCTGCTAATAATGTTATCAAAGAGGCAAGACCATGTGACTGTTAAGTGTGAACCGAGATCAGATTTGCCTTGGGACTAAAGCCTGCCTGTCAGGAGCTGAAGGAGCACCAAGAATGGTCTTTCATGTGAAAAGACTTGGCGTCTTTGTATGTAGGTCTCTTAGCTACCTACTTCAAAGGGTTCTGAGGACTGCAATGCATAACGCCCCTTGCAGCACACCAGCAATATACTGTAGTAAGGAATTCGTATTAGTTTTGGAAGTATAGGAAGAAATACAGAGCTTTTTTTTTTTTCCTTGACTGTGATCAGGTGAATAATTGAGAGAATAGCAAGAACTTTGAGAAAACTGATGCTCTATACATTTCTATCTACTTGCTCTCAATCTTAAGTCAGGAGGAAGGGAAATAAGCTCAGCATATCGAATCAAAGACTTGTCTTGTAAAGAGCGTTCACTGAACTCCTGCTGACAGACAGCAGGCCTGCAATATAAAAACAAAATCTAAAACCCAGGGCACTCTCAGTCACTTCCTCAGCTTGGAAGGAGGGGAGGTTTCAGCACTTACTTAGTCAAGCCACCAACTTACATCAAATAGAAGGAGCTTCCTAATCTGTCCAAACTTTGAACATTCTACTCGAAGGTCTTCTCTGATCTCATTAAGCACTAGTGGATCATCCTGCAAAAAACAAACATGTTTAGAGTTCCCTCCTTCTTCACTATTCAAGAACCAATTTATTACTGTGACAAATTTACACATGACAAACAGTGCTTTGCTTAAATTTAGGTACATCTGTCTGCAGACTATGGTAATGAAGGAAGGAATCAAAATAAAGTTAGGTGACTTTACTCACTGCTATTAATGCATATTTACTCTGAGAAAGAGGAAATGGACATACATGTGTGTGCGTGTGTTTTAAAAAAACACAGTAAAATATTTTTGTTGCTTTTCCACTGTGAAAAAACAACATTAAAGCACTGATAATCCCAGTGGTCTCTAGTTCAGGAGGATTCTCCTCCCTGAACTCTGGAAGAATTCAAGACTCCCAGTAACAATAAACAGACCTCCAAGCTTTGGGGCATGACATTTGTCAGAAATGAATGCTTCACCTCTGCACTACAGTGGCCTAGAGCTTCCCTTTTCCAAGATAATGCTTTAACCTAGCAAGCTCCACATGGAACTTCCTGATCTAAGCTTTTTTTTTTCTTTATTTTTTTTTATCAGTTACATTTTATTAACTCTGTATCCCAGCCGTGTCCCGATCCCTCATTCCCTCCCAGTCCCTCCCTCCCTCCCTCATCTCCACCGTGCCCCTTTCCAAGTCCACTGATAGGGGGGACCTCCTCCCCATTCATCTGATCCTGTTTTATCAGGCATCTTCAGGACTGGCTGCAAAGCCTTCCTCTGTGGCCTAACAGGACTGCTCCTCCCTTCGGGGATGGGGAGACCAAAGAGCCAGTCATTGAGTTCCTGTTAGAAATAGTCCTTGTTCCCCTCACTTTGGGAAACCAATTGGTTACTGAGCTACCACAGGCCTGATCTAAGCTTTACACTGACTAAGATGGTGGACAACGACCATGTGTGGTGACTACGTACGTCCTTTCCTTATAAAAAGTACTCTCCCTAGCTTCATCTTATTTTTTACTAAAGTTATAGAAATACTAAGCTTCATGTAGCTTCTCATATTGTATTGGACTATGCTGATATCCTCAAAAATCATGCCAGAGTTCTGATTCTTCATTTCTTGATATTCAAACTTTGTAGGCAAAATAGTTTGTCAGGGCTTAGAACTGAACATTAAATCCGCTGGCAGGTACATCAGAAAATTATCCTTCATTATTTACCCTGATATCAGAGAATAGGTTTACATATGCAACTTCTAACATTACTCAGGTATTTGGAAGAAAAACACTCCATCCTTCCAATATGGGTTCTTTTTGATACCTTGGGTAATCCAGCAAAGCTGTTTTTTTTTTTTTTTTTCTCTCAAAAGTTTATATGTTGGTGTCTGTTCTTTAGGGTCATAACCAGCCCTCAAATTAAACAGCCTTTAAAATTCCTTTCGAACTCTTCTGTCAAGAGTTATACAGCACACCAGGACTATGCCTGTAATCCAGCTCATGGGAAGTGGCAGGATTGTAAGTTTTAAGCCAGCCTGGGCAAGTAAAATCCTGTCTGCAAAACAAGAACTGAGAGAATGATAGAGCATCATAATAATCGTAGTTGTTCTATAGCTATATTACCCAATATAGTAGCCACAGGTGTCTTGTATAACTGAGATGAATCTTAATTGATTTTAGTAATAATTTGTGGCTAGGAGTCTACTTTACTTGACTACTATACTGACATGATTTGAGGTCCAGGTCCAAGTCCAGAAACCCTGACATCTCTCTTTTAACAGGCTCTCATCAAGATAGCAGGATCACTGGAAATCAGGCATCCCTGCAAATGAAGAGAGCATACACCAAGAACAATTTCCTTCCTTGCAAATTCTGAAGTTCACCACTGCCAGAAGAGACGTTCCTGCCACTCAATGTGGCATAACACTGGGAACAGAAACTTGCCCTGATTTACAAAGATGCTAAAAAGAAACCATGTTTTCCACTAGGCAATGGAAAGATGGGCTTGGAACTAACAGGGACCTCACTCATTCCTTTAATTATTCTTCACACAAAAAATAAGGGAAGCATTAGGGTAAAGTCAATGGTGGACTATATACTTGTTCAGCATGTACAAGGCCTATGTTAGATGCAAGCACCACAAAAATACTCAGTACATACTACTGCACGTCTACTCAAGTACTGAGCAGTGAAAAGCACAGTTCTGTTCACTAGAAATAATGCAGACAAAGCAAAGTCCTAGGTTCTTGGGGAGCTCATAAGGGTTTTCAGATGAAAATAAATGCTGTGAAGGCAAACCAAAACAGAAATATGAAAACTTTGTAACTTTAAAGCACCAGCTTAAAACGAAACAAGGATTTTTAGTATAGACATTTATTTACTTATTTGATATGTGTGCACACGCATGCCTAAAGATACCTTCAGAGGTGATACAACTTAAGAGAGTTGTTTCTCTCCTACTGCCATGTGGGTCCAAGGATCAAACTCAGGTGGTTGGGCTTGATGGTAAATACCTTTACTAACTGAATCATCTTGCTGGCTCTTGGACTCATTTTGAAAGACTCAGCCATTTATAAGTGTGAAACTTCTGTCTTAAAAAATATCCACCAGAAAGAATTTGTGATAGCTGGAAACAAATGTAGTGTTTGAGCTGGGAGTGGTGGCGTAGGGCTGTATTCTAGCATTCCAGGAGATGGAATCAAGAGGACTTTAAGTTTGAGGACTATCTGGACTACAAAGCAAAGGCCATCCAGAGCTACACAGTGAAGGTCCATCTCAAAAATAACTAAAAACCCTAGTAGTTTTTAAGGGACAAATAATATGGAATCTAGGAAAACCTAATTGTACGTAGCATGAGAGCTTTATTGGAAAAAGTTCTCCCAAGGCCAGAGGAAGAAGAACAGATGCAATTACAGATTTCTTGCAGAGGACCAGAAGCTCTGGATGAGGTTTACAATTGCTTCTTGTCTAAGTGGGAAAAATGTGTGTACAACACCTAATGAGTCAAGTACTCATTTCCCATGGGACATGAAAATAAGGCATTCTAGCAGCATATTCAGCGGATTTTATGCATTACTTTTAAAATTTCCTCTGGCAAGGACAACATTTCAAAAAGCAAATACAAATGGCCTACCTGTCTCAGTAAATCCAGCCTAAATTTAAAATCTACTAAGTGTAAAGTATACTTTACACCAGTGTAGCCTTCTTCACCTTTACAACATACAGAACACCTATTAGCCCAAAGCTTAGCAAAAGCATCTCAAAACCATCTGTTTTATCATACAGTGTTGAATAGCCCAGCTAGTTTACTGAATGCTGGCTAGGTACACTGTAGACTCTTGGTTGCTGACCCTCATGGCAAATGGCTGCTAGAGCACTGCATGCAGCTTGCAGCTGCTGCACCTAGTGTTGTGCGAAAGGATCATACCAAATGTCACTAGCCTGACAAATATCTAAAAGCCCAAAATGTGAATCATGGCTTGTATTGAATTCTCAGCTGCTGTCATGTCATTTAAAGTTGGAAAAACCTCAAGTCAGACCAGTGTTAAGTCAGAGACTGGCTATGTAGTATGTATTTATGATTTTCACCTGCACTCCATTATTACTCTACACCTAAAACAGCTGGTATATATTCCAAGAGTCTTCTGGATCTCAGAAGAGACACAAAGCAGCTTTAGAAATAGACTGCACAATCCATCTAATCATGAAAAGACATGAGGGTAGTTCAGCAATGAATTGTCCATTTTAAGGCCCTTGATAAGGTGCTAAATTGAAAATACCACTTGGACACTGTTGACAACATGAACAAGAACAACAAGATCATACAGAGGTTGCAACCAGAATGTTTCAAAATCTGAATTTTTTACATTATGAACATTTTTTCCTTGTGGGCAATGTGTTATCATTAATTCCAGAACCAGACAGCGAAAACAGGGTTGTTTTTCCACTACTGATAGTACGGATCCAAACTAGCACATGACATCAAGAGGCACAATGCAATGTAAGCTAGCTTGACAATTACTACTATTCCTTTAAAGCCTTTTTTGCTGTTTTGGGGATTTTGCATGGATATTAAAATATGGTCCTGAAAAAAAAACCTCCACTATTGGAAGATAAGATTTCTTCAAGGATCAAACTTTTATTAGTAACTCAACTGGTATTTTCCCCCAAAATCAGCTGCTTTTTATTTACTGAACTATACTACAAACCCACAAGCTGCTCCTGTCGATCTGATTTCAGATAGCAAGCAGCTGTGATTTGGGGCCACAGTATGACTATTAATACTCTTATCTGGGATACAATCAAAATAACACTGGAATAAACACAGGGAATTCTAAATACAGGTTGAGTCTTTGTTTCATTTTCCTATCCTACCCATGACTACATTAATACACCTTCCCAAAGATGGGGAATGGTAAGCTTTGAACCCTCCTGTAAGAAAATGTACCAGAATTTTTAGATGTTAAAACACCATTTCCTACCTCAAAATCCATTGGGTGAAACATATTTTTCAGGATGACAACTCGCTCGTGGCGCATCCGGGATGGTCCAGCTCTCCTCTCAGGTCTCCAATCCAATTGCCTAATGTAATAAAAAGTAACAGCAAACTGAAATCTGGGTTCAGATTTGTGGGAGAGAAAAAAAAAAGGATGGATGTAATCCTTTAGTGAGAGTTTAATAATAGTCATTATCTGATTCCAACATAGTTCCACAGAACTTCCTGAAGAAAAAAAAATTCCAGGCAGGGGGAAAATACACACTCAGTATCTGAACACCCCTCCCAGATATGTACTCCTTATCAAAGTAACTTGAGTCTCACTAGAACACTGCAGTTAGACTTCTAAAGTCTCCTAATGATTTAGTCTGTACAACTTTCAAGGAAGATGAAAAGATGAAGAGGCAACCCTTAGTGACCAGTGGAGGATTGTTTCCAGGACATACATCCCCAGCTGGACACGAAAACTCTTGGCCACAGAATACTAATACCTAATGAAATTCTTTTAGACTACTCTGTAGATGTGTTTGATGGAACAAAACTAAGTGCCTATTACTAAGAACATACTTTTAAATATTTATATGAAACTTTTCAAAAGAGAAAAAATACAAACTTCTGTTGCAGAGACAGCTTCTTCTTATAATCTTTGCACTTCTTCTTCTTTTTAGAGGCATCATATTCGCCCTTCAGCTGGAACTTTGCCACCTCGACATGCAATTTGTAGCCTCTAATTTCATCTTCATCCAAAAGTTTTAATGCAAGTTCCACAGATTCTTTCTTTATGAAGGTAAAATAAAATAGTCATTAAGTTGAGCATTGAAATAATACTTGAGGTTTTGATATAAACAATGTCAGCTACCTATTTCGGGATAAAGAATTCTAGAATATAAATCAGGAAATCTGTGTACAGAGCACGGGTATATACCTCAAGCACCCGTGTTAACTTAGGTAGTGACTTGTTCTCTAAATCCCCATTGCTCCCTCTGTTAAAAAAAAAAAAAAAAACTAAAATGGTATCTTCATCACAGGGTTCCTCACAAAACTATATGAAACAGCATATGAAAAAGTTATGGCATGGCATAACAGTAAGTGTTCAGTAAATTGGAACTGGAAGTATTACAGCCAGCCTTTAGTGTTCAGCTTTATCAAACTAAAATGTAGATCTGTAATAAGTAGAAGATAATTATTTAATGGCTTATATATTAAAATGCATTCATGGATTCTGGGCCCTACACAAACACAGTAGTTACCACCCTAACTCAAGGATTGTCCAAGATATAAAAGTCTGAGGCAAGCACAGAAGACTACTGACTTCAGCTGCTCAATAAGATAGGGATCCTGCAGTAAGGAACTTTATTTATTTATTTATTTTTAGGAACTTTATTTTTTAGAGTCCAGCTTATCAGCTTGACAACTTGTTACTTTCATGGGCCCTACGTTTTATATAAAAGTGTTTCACAGAACAATATTTAAAAAAACAAAAAACATCCAATCATGGAGCTGAAGAGATGGCTTGAGAGTTAAGAGCCCTTGCTGCTTCCCAGAGGACCCAAGTTCAGTTCCCAGAAACTATAATGGCTGGCTCACAAAAATCTATAACTGCAGCTCCATGGGATCCAACGTCTTTTTCTGGACTGTTAGGCAACAGCATTCAAGTGAATATATATGCACGCACAAACACACACCCATGTACACACATGTATACACATAAATAACTTTTAAAAATCCCATGAACATACTCCTCTTGTAAAAATTCACTTCACAGGTGTTTTAGTCATCTTTAGGCTGATAAAAGTCTCAAATCTTACAAACGAACACAGAAAACTACCATTCTAAATGATCATGTTAGGGTCCACTTACCCCATGTTGTTTAAGAAACACATTGAATTCTGATAATCCCAAACTTTGCCAGGTTAAGCCTACTTTCTTCTGATCCCATTGTACACTGTCCACTAATTACACGGCCATGATATTTATACTATGTTATCATTTTTTACTTTGATTTGTAGTTATTTTTTGTTTTGTGCCAGGCAGTAACTGCTAACATGTGCTCCTAAGGAGGCTGACCAGTGTTCCAGAAATGATAACTTGCCTTCATATGAAACAATACCAGTGCAATTTACAGTAACAAGAGCATACAAAATTCTGCAAATTTGCATTTTAATTCTCTTCTGTGGTGTTTAAAGCAGTAAGTATAATTCACCATTTTCTTTCCCATCTAATTTGAGGTTAGAAAAGTTTTTGTAAAGAGCCAGTCAATAAACAGTTCAGGTTTTGAGGATCAGAGGTTGATATTGCAACCACTCAATGCTACTGATGAAACACAAAAGTAGCCAGACACAAAGGTAAGTGAGCAAGTGGGATTATGTTCTGGCAAAACTTTATTTGCAAAAATAGGTGGCTGGCGAGACTTCGGGTAACCACATTCCAATTCATTCCAATATGCAAATAAAATGTCACTGGTTGTTTTTTTTTTCTCAGAATTTTAAACTGTTGATTATATGCAATGAAGAGATCTTTGCATTGAGATTTTTCGAAGAGAAGCCCCTCAATCATAAATTTATGTATCATGTTGACTTTATAGCAAACAGTTTCATAAAACAAGCAAATTATCCCCATGTTATTAAGTTGATTTTTGTTTTTTACTCCGTCTTACTTAATACTTCTTCTGTCTTATGTAGTTGCACCGTTAGTCAAGTATACTGTATAGAAGCAGTGATTTATATATAAAATCTAGAAGAGGTACTAGCATCACCTATGTACAATTATCATCTCAAAGTTCACTTTTCTCTATATTCTGATTGGGATGGTTCTTGGTTTAAGTTAGCATCTATAAACAATCCTAGCCCTAGTTCCTGAGTTAAAATTGGAGAGACAAGAGATGTATTTGACCAAATACCAACCTTTAGATAACAGCAAAGACCATCTCCTTTAAGATTTCCTTGATTATCTTTGTAAAGTTTGACCTTAAATTCTTCAGTCTGAGGATCTCTCATAATAATGCCAAATTTGGACATAAGCTGTATAAATTCATCCACTGTGATATCTGGAGGCAGACCTATAATTTCAGAGAACAGATAAAAGTAGAAGGTAAAAAGTTATTTAGTATTTTATCAACAAGAAACCTACAACTTGGGTAAGTACAAAGCTGATTTGTCTGAGTACAAAAACCTCCTATCTCTAAATCTGAAGGTCATTCATATTTTATATAAAAGATATATCAGAGTTATGCTATGCTTATGCTTCACTAAATCTGAATGAACAAACTGCTGTAAATTATCTAAGACAGGCATATAGAACAGCATGCAAAATTGCATAATTTTTCTTCATTCTGTACTAAGTAAATTCCTAGTTAACATAAACAGGTGACAAAACACACTAAAAACTATAAATTACTTAGCACAAAGTCTCAAAACTAAATGTCTCCAACCTTAAAACTTTATTAAAAAGAGATACCTGATACATATACATTGGTGTTTCTGTCTTCTTCAACATGGAACCATCCTAAAAATTAAAATGAAATAAATAAAATATTTGAAAGAAACAAGAATCACATTACGAAATTTCAGCAATGGCAGTTAAAACTTTGAGAATGTTCTCTTTATTTAAGAAGACTAAGACTAACCCCAGCTTCCAAAATACATAAACCTTTTTACTGAGAATTAGTTTTAAGGCTCTCTCTGAAAAAGAAAATGGCTCTCTTGATACTTCATGACTTTAAGCCTATCTTAAAGTGAAAACTTACATTATCATTCCTTCAATGATACTAAAATCCTCCAAAACCTATTCACACATTTTTCCTATCTCATTTTTAAATCCAGGTTTTGTAAGACAGAGCCACTTGCCTGATTCGGCCTTTCTCTTTTCTCCCCTCTTTTTGGGGTCAGAGGTTTCAGGGATTTCATTTTGTGGAGGTTCTTCTGCAATCATAGTGTTGGTGTCCTGGGAATTTGCAGTGGAACTGGATGCACCATCATTAGAAAATCCGTAATTAGCTTGATATGTAGCAATGAAATCTTCAGTGATCTAAATTGATAAGTCAACACACATGCAGATATGGTTACTTCAATTGTTGAAACTGTGGTATAGACTGTTAATATTCAGTTAATATTACCTAAAGCTTTAACAAGTGTTTATGCCACGGGTAGTTGTACTAATTAAAGTATAATTTGAGAATAGTCACCTTATATGGAAACTGTATAGTACGATAAAAAACAAAAGTACTCAAATTGCCAACCCAAGAAGTATGATAAATTTAAGTGATGACTTTTTCTAGTTTTTTATAAATTACTAATTCTCTATAGTATATTTGCTAAGGTAGCCAATACATAAAACAAGAGGAGTATCAAATAACAAGGCAACAAAACCAAAAGTCAACTCATAATCCAATCGCAGAATTTACCTTTGGGTGCACAGATACACAGAAAGATATAGGTACACTAAGACGTTTGTGTTTATTAATGAGGCTGGGAACTGTCAAACAAAATGCCTGCTTTAGTTCTAGCACTAATTCACGTTACTGTTTAGTGACAAAACAAACTAAAGACAAACCCAATATACACCCAACATCCTGGCTTTACAGGGGAATTCACTATTGCAAAAATCACTAAATGAAGTTATAAGTTCTATTTATCACTTTCAGGCACACATAAAAGTGGAGAAATTTTATGTGGGTCATGGTGGCACATACCTTTAATCCCAGCACTCGGGGCAGAGGGAGGATGTGAGTTAGATCTCTGTGAGTTTGAGGCCAGCCGGTATACATGGTAAGTTCTAGGACAGGCAGGGCTACACACAGAAACCCTGTCTCAAAGGGAGAAAAAATAAAGCCAGGTGCAGCGACACACACTCTGAAAGGCAGAGGCAGGTAGATCTCTGTGAGTCTGAAGCCAGCCTAGGCTACAGAGTGAGTCCAGGACAGCCACAGCTACACAGAGAAACCCTGTCTTGAAAAAACAAAAATAAAATAAAATAAAATAAAATAAAATAAAATAAAATAAAATTAAATTAAATTAAATAAAATTAAATAAATAAAATAAAAGGGCAGAAATTTTAGAACCCAAAGTTTAAAGGACTATATTTTTCAAAACATAAAAGATAAAGCTACGAAGCAACTGACTGTCAGACTATTAAAAGTACTCCAAAAGAAATCTCATCTACATTTAAGCCACACTTCAAAGTCTGGAAGTGGAACGGTAAATTTTTTACAATCTGTGAAGCTTGAAAGATGCACAAATACAAAATCAGAAAGAACAGGTGAAATAAGGAATTTTTGAACTAACAAGCCATCTACACAATGGAGAAAAGTTTTATGTAACTGGCTCTCAAATCACTTGGTGAGCTGTTAGTTTCCTTTGATGCCAAAGCTCCTATGAGGCTAAGACTAACAGGGTACTTTCACCAGAGAGTTTACAACACCAGGTTTAACACTAGCTGTTTTATTTCCATGTTGAAATGAAACACTTAGCAAGTCCCAAGTTCTCAAAACAAATGTCGATTTTTTTTTTCCATCCATTTTTTTCTGTGCATTTCTAGTCCTATTCCCGTGGTTAGACGGTTCAAACTTAAATGCTCTGGAAAAAAAATTTAGTAGAAAGATAAAACAAGATGCAAGGAAAGTTTACTCAGTGCGCGAGGTAAATGACTGCTTTCCCATACCCTAAATCAACAAGCTAGCTGTGATGCTAGTGGACACATTATGTACACTAAGTATCACTTAAGTTTGGTTATACAGGAGAAAACTGTTACTAATGAGTTTTTCTTGGTGTTTTTCCTCTTTGCAGTAAAAACATCAAGATAACAAGCAACTGTGACCTTCACACCTACAAAAAAAAATTAATAAGGCATAAAAAGAGCATAAGGCACCACACTAAGATTAATTTCCTTCATACACTGGTACTGCAATAGATCCGACAAATAGATAAGTCACCGATCACCAGCTCAAGCACCTAGTACTTCAGCAGAGCAAACATAAGTGGGGTGTGCCGCAAAGGTAGCTCCACGGAGCCCCAAAGACCCGCTCCGCAGTGGCACTCAAGCTACTCTTTCTTACCTTAGGGAACCAAGCCTTCTTATCAAGGTCCCACTCATAGGGAGTGTCATCCGGTGGTTGTCCCAAGGAATCGGCTTCTCCAATGGGCTCATTCTGGATGTCACTGCCCTTGGGGTCTCCGTACAATTCTTGCATTCGCAACTGCTCATCAAACTCATCATTCCCGCTTAAGTTGCTGCCACTCATGTTTCTTACTTAGCCCCAGAAACAGTGGTCAGGCAAGCGAAGCGGTCACAACGACTCTGGAAAGGAGCAGAGAAAGGGAGGTCTGTAAAGCTAAGAGCTCAGAACACACTGCAACCCCCGGCCCGCCTCCCCGCAGCGCCCCAGCAGTCCCTGGGAAGTCTTAAGCCGCACCGCCCTAACTCCGCCCCCACGCCCGCCCCCAACGCGCACGCACGCGCCTTGAGGCTGCCAGCGCGGTCGCCGCCACCCACCTGGCGGGCTCCGCGGGGCCTAGGCGCCACCGCACGGCCCAGGACGAAGCGGAAGCGCGCACGCGCACTGTCACCGCAGTGGCGGGCTCCGGAGGCGCCACAGCTTCCTCCCGCCACGTCAGAAAACGACTTGACAACGAAGTTCCCTCAGGCTGATGCAGGCGCCATTGTCCGCGCCTGGCAACGTAGCGGGTCGCGCTGACACGCCCACACTGGCGTCAAATGGTAGCGACGCTTGAGAGAACCAGGGGCGGGGCTCCGAAGGCGTGCTCCCGCCTCGAGGTCCATACTCACGGTACCTCACTTGGAGACACATCCTACAGAAATGCATGATGCCCCAGAAACCTTTGCCTCGGGGTGGGGGGGGGACTTTTATGCACTCCGGACGAGTTTTGCCCAAGCTATACCCTGAAAAGCGACGTGGGACTCTTCCGGGAGAGCTGGCGCTGGATGGGCTTTGCGGCAGCCGCCATCTTGGGGAGGTGGGTGGGACCGTGGGACAAGTTTCTCCCGCTTCGCGAAACCTTTGCGCCTCATTCATGGTAATCCCCGTCCCTGCGCAGGAGCAAAGTATTTACTTAGTCTTAAGTGTTTGAACTAGGGTGCACAGGGCTTTTGTTCATCTTGGGAACCCAAACACCTAACACGCTGTTTGGGGTCTAGTGAGGAATGAGTGTAGGAATGGTGGGCAAAGTCCCCATCACTTCCTTCCTACTACTTTATGCCTGTGGTACCACCCTCAGGCTGCAGTAGGTGAAGAGTAGCTTTTGCCTAAGGCTTACTGCAGTGTATCAGGTATTCCGGTTTGGAACTTGAAGCTTGACTGTAAAGATCCCCGTTTATAGGAGCTGAAGCATGTGGCTCTATTTCCTCTTAGGAAAGACTGCCCACTAAGTGCTCTAAGTAGAACTTTCCCCCGGTTGTTTCATGCACCCCCGAAAAGAGAGGGGGGCCATATTTTCAAAATAGGTATTTATTGAACTATTAAGTGCCAGGAATTGGGGAAACGTTCTGGAGCAACAGTCAAAGAATACAGGCACAAATTAAAGAAGAGTCAGTTATAGTTGGCGAAAAATACGGTTGCAGTACCACATGTTGGAGAGCAGCACTTATTTTGTTTGCAGCATCCTTTTATGCTCAAAACTTAGAAAATTCTAAAGAGCTTTTTTTGTATGTGGATTGCGTTTATCAACAAAATGTGTTGCTTGTAATGTTAACTATGCAAGTAAAATTTTAATTAATTCGTTAAAAGTACCAATGAACCCTCTGTGTAAACGTCAGTATTATAACCCAGACTTGACCATATGAATATGCTTCCCAGAAATTGCATTGATTCCGGTCACTTTTGTTTGTAAATACAGTAGTTGGAGTTGGGTTCTAGAACATCCTGACTCCTCACAGACCTCTCTGTGAATCTGATTTCAACCTTAACAGTGTTTTGAAAACAGTAGTTTTTGTTTTCAAACACATTCGTTTTTATGAATTTCTTGTTTTTAGTAGAACTATTAGAGAAATGAGTTTCTATGCATGCTATGGATTTTGTTAGATTCTTTTAAACATTGCCGACTAGTTCTTGCTTCCATCTGAAACTGGTATAGAGCTCTTTTCAGTAATTTGTTATTTCAGCTTCCATTTAATTCTGGACTATGTTTACAAGACAAGAGATACTGTACTACATGATTATTACTGCAGCACTACCACAAACAAATGGGCAACACCACCCCATGTCTTTACAAGCAAATGGGCAGTCCCACCCACCTCGTTACAAACAAATGGGCAAAAAGAAAAAAAAGGCCCTTTGTCTAGGTTCCATGTCACCAAGTCTGCTTTGCTCAAAAGCTTCATAAAAGCCTGAAGCAGGTCTCACTGGAGGTAGCATCACATTTTGCACTAGATTTGCCGGAACCAATTATCCTTTTGTCCCATAAAGTTTGAGCACAAACAGATGTAGAGTCAGGGTCAGAGAAGAATGAAAACAGGTACCTATTGAAGGTAAAAGGCCTTACAAGGGACTTCCGTGAAAAAGTTCCCCTACCTTTCTTACAAACTCTGCAAAGTTAAGGAACTGTACTAGGATATATTTATATCTCCTCTTGTTGAGGAGTTTTATTGGCCCCACATCTTGTAGTCTCTAAACTTAGTTGGGGCGGGGGATCCTTCTTACTAAAAAGTTGGTAGATATTCTACCTATGATCATATGAACTGCAGAAATTCCTTTAAAACTAAATTTGCTTACAGAAGGTATACAGTGTTGGGAAGCACTTTTTATTTCAACAACAAAGGTGTACATAACTCTGTTACTGTGTGTTTTAATATTCCATAGAGTATTGCTGTGATCTCTATCCTAAATTTTAGGCAAGGGAAGACATTTGGCAAAATTAGGACATGTTCACAATTTGTTTTGCATGTATCCATATCTCTTCCTAGCTAGAACCCTCTCTAAAGAAATGAAATACCTGCTGGACATGGTGCCTTACGTCTGTAATCCCAGCACTTGGGGAGGTAGAGGCAGGCAAATATCTGTGAGTTCCAGGCCAGCCAGAAAGAAAGAAAGTACAGGAAAAGAAATGAGGTGGATTGCTGTGAATTCAGTGCCAGCCTAGTCAACAATGCAAGTCCGGGACTAAGGTACACAGAGAAACTCTGTCTCCACGGGGAGATAGAGAGAGAGAGAGAGAGAGAGAAATGTAATTGTGGCTAGTATAGCCAATTGCAAAGCTAGCCCCAAGAAGAAAAATCAGTTATTTTCCCTAATAAAGACAAATGCCGAAGATTTAACTGCAATTTTATAGCTACAAAAGGGGAGGGAACTGATCCTAGAATGCTCAGAAGTTATTTTACGCACATTTCACCACTAGCTCATGCAGAGCTCTAGTTTTCTGAAATATGAAAATACTCTCTTGGTTTTTGTAGCCTAGTACTTTTAAAAATTATGATTCTAATTACTGATTCTGTGTATGAATACATATGTAAAGTATATTCCTCTATGTGTGTGTGTGCGCGCAGGTGCACATGCATGGGAGGATGCCGTGTATTTTATCACTCTACCTTACTCCCCTTGAGGTAAGGTGCATTGCTGAACACAGAACTTATAGTTTACTATTTGTTTGTTTGTTGCAGCTAGGCTAGCAGCCAGCAAGTGCCAGCAATCCTATTGGTTCAGCCCCATTCAGTGCTGTAATTGCAGGTGTGTGTAAGACTACACCTGGCTTGTGGGTGCTGGAATCCAAAATCTGGTCCTCATGCTTGCACAGGAAGCATTCGTAACTGCTGAGATCTCCCTCAAGCCCATAGCCTGGTACATTTATAAAATTGTTTCTCAAGTGTTAGACTCAGGAGAGTAGATATATAACATTTTTAATTAAGGAAAATAAAATAATGTATGGTTTTGTGTTTTAAAAATAATGTCTTGGAATTGAAATATATTCTTATATTTTGTCAATTTTCTAGCATAAAAAATTACACAGACATTCAAATTTTATTTATTTATTTTCTCACCACCAGATGTTTTACAACAATTTTGCTCACTTTTAAACAATGTTAATACAATATTAGCACCCCCAACTTTAACTAAGCCAATTTTAAGGGCATTTAAAGCCCTGTGTTAATCTATGCCCCCCCCATTTTGAGCCACATAATTAGCAGAAGTTCACAATAGCACAAGTCATTTAAAGCTCAAAAATACCAAAAGCACTTTCAAAAAAAAAAAACAAGTTTTTAAAAATTCAAATGTAACTATGCCAAAGATAAGCTTCAATTTACTTCAAGAATACATTTTCTGAAAGCACAAATTTAAATCTGACAAATCTAGTGACTACAAAGACTTTTTTCCCAGTTACAGTTACTAAGCTTATTTTCGTTAGCAAGTTGGAGCAGAGGATAGAAAGTCAGAGCCTTCTGTCTGACTTTTAGAAACAGAGATGAGCTCTAGGACTTACGCACCCATCAAGTTGAGTAAAATCAAGCAGGTAGATGATCCAATAATGCTTGCGTAGCCAGGTGTTGGAGATTCCGTGTGGCAATTCTGCAAGTTTTTAGAAAGAGGGCGCTGCTCACCCAAATGAAATGAGCTTCCTTAGAGGAAAGAATTTCAGAGAGTGGCAGCTTAGAAACTTGAACAGGAATCTTCCTCTGGGGCCCGTGGTCACACTAACACTGTAGCCTCCTGTCTGGCCTGTGAATAAGACAAATTCCTCACAACATTTGTGAGACATGGCTTTGCCTAGTTATTAATCAATGGCAGTAGAATTACATAAAGTCAGGATGTGTTGACCCGATGTGGGAAGCACCCTGCCCCAGATGCAGCACTTACACCCTCAGATTCTCAAGCGTTTGCGTCTCAATTGCAAGGTTTCTTGGAATGGAATGGTGACTGAAGGAAAAGGGCAGTCACTCTGTGAAAGTGTGTGTGTGTGTGTGTATTTACAAAACACCACAAGAGATGTTTTATCTCTTTTTGGTCTAATTTACAGAGTAGAATCCCTAGATTTACAGCATATAATATACACAAACACTATTTTATGATAACCACACAAATACATGAGAGATAAGGAGCATCCAAGATGGGGAATCCAATTGGATTTTTAAACTTATCTTGTTTGTTTACCACCACCCGCCTATAGAGCCATCTTCACCATTGACTGGCATTTCCAGCCCTGTTTTTCTCTACTCAGTGGGCTTCATTGTATTCAGAAAACCCAAACGGCATTACTGTTTGCACCTTGAAGAAAATGATAGTTTGTCTTTTACTTACAGGAAAATTCATTCTGAAAACTTTAACACAATACATGAACAGCAAAAACCCAGACACTGTACTATGCACAGCTTAAAGCTGGATACACACAAAGGGACTAAAAATCATTTTTTTAATGGAAAATCTAAACTTTGTCCTCTGCCTTCTTGGTGCTACAGCCACTGAACAGGGTCACACTAATATCAGACACCTGTGTGCTCCCAGTAGCTGGGACCCGCCCTATCACAGTGAGATTGTCAAGAGGATTGTCACCAAGAGAAGTCTCAGGCTGTTCTGCTTTGAAGCAGCAGAGCTGAGCTTTAAAGTGCTTCTGGAAGGTCTTGCTCAACCAGTAAAGAGCAAAGGGGTTTACACAGGAATTACTGAAAGCCAGTACTCGAGAAAATACAGTGACAATAAAAGGAATGTCAGTGGGCTCCTCATAGCTTCGGTAAGTGAACGAGTGATAGAGATACAGGAGGTGATTCGGCAACCAGCAGATAGCGAACAGAGCCACCAGCACCAATACTGTTTTGGCAATTCTCTTCCGGGATTCAATCTATAGGGGGAGAAAATTGTGCACACACATAAAAAAAATTCATTTATCTGGCAGAAATTTAAAAAAATACCATCCTCTAGATTGACATAGGAATTTACAGTTAACAAGCTGGCCTCCCTTTGAACACATACTTGTGAGCTAACTGGCTGGGACACATGGGAAGTCTGCCTGTGGATACAGAATATGACAAGTTAATTGGCATGCTAACCTGTGATCTTGGTCTCATTAACTCTCATTCTGAGGCCTCCCACCGTCCTTGGATGCTGAGATACTCTAGTTAACTCAAGCAGTGCTGTGGAATCCCCAGTGATTTAATTTTACTAAAATGAGTGATACTATTCAGAGCACCTTTCATTGCATCCACAGAGGCTGACAGGTGCGAACAGTCTTCTGCAGTAAAAGAAAGTTGTCAGGTTGGCACTAAAGTTGTTTTTAATCTATAGGGATTTGAATCATGTAGGCAGAGGGAAAAAAACAAAATGTGCCATCCATCATATATGAGAATGCTCCTATCCACCTCTGTTAGCACAAGAGATGCACCTAGTAGAGCCACAGACAGAACAAAGAAAACTGGACCACATGGACACTAAGTATATAGCTTATATAGCTTCAGGCTCATGAGCACAGCTATTCAACTGGTAAACTGCAAAAAGGAATACTTCTCTCGCCCCTCTCTTCTTCTTCCCTCTCTGTAAAGTGCACTTCTTCCCTGTTCTCTGGGATGGAAGCCTTCTGGACCACCAATCAAACAGCACAATGTTTGGTATCATCCTTTCATCTTCTACAGATTTATGAAAGGAGAGCATGCCTAACTTCAGCAACAGTCCTTTGTATGAGTCACTGTGTTCTCTTGCCATGGCCACTTCATTCCACTCTACTCAGATCTCAGGTTGTTCATCTGTGTAGAAACAGTTTGGATTGAGTAATGTGATGAATCTTGCCAGTTTTCCCATTCTGTGACGTTACACTGCTTCATGACCCTTGCTAAAGCAAATAATGCTTTGCTATATAATCTCACATTATTCAGATTCCCTTACTGGTCTATAAGATAAAGAGCTTGGGCTGATCTCACACTTCCGCTACTCTGTCTATAATGCTAATAGTCTCACCACCGATTGAATGCAGAGTACCATCAGGAACTATGCTAGGAAGTTGATCTATGTCATTTAGTCCTCTTCATTTTACAGATAAAGAGATTGGGACTCAGGTCAAATAACTTGCTCAGCATTGCTCAGTGTGTGATAAATTTCAGACTGAAATGAGAGGCTGTCCTCACACCAACAGATGTAGACTGTGACTTGATCTGTACACAGGTAAAGGCAGTGTAGCTCAGTGAAAACTGCTTGGGGAGGAGGCTCACCTCTAAATTCAGGGTGTGTTTTCAGGAGTGCCGAGTTATACATACCTGCTTTCGGGCATGGCTTTGTTCCTCAGTAGGTATATTCAAGGTGCTTTTGTAAAGAGTCCTGGCAATCAAAGAATAATAGACAGAGATAATCGAGAGTGGGATAATGTAGAACACTAAGAAACACAACAGAGAATGGATTTCTTGCAAGAGCCTCTCAGAGACAGGGTAGGAGTTACAAGATTCAAATGTGACATTTCTGTTAGGATCTCGGAAAGTGTATACATTTGAGAATACAGCCTCTGGCACAGCAAATATCATAGACATGATCCAGATGCCACCAGCTTTTGCACAAGTCTTCAGAACAGCATTGGAGGGCTGTCGCTCAAGTGGCTTCACGACCGCTTTGTATCTAGAAACACATAATCACAAGCAGAGTTGAAAAATCAGTGATATGTGTGACTTTAGCAATCATCCAAATCTTCCTTCTTTCCAGTCATAGAGAACCAACTAGAACTGACTGGGGTTCAAAAAATACAGAATATACCCAGTGATTTTACTTATGGTAATTAGCATGTCCCTTATTCACTCCTATGAGACGTTCCAGACCTGCAATTTTATAATTTTCTGACCCTTTCATTAGGACAAATATTTTCAGCGTGTGATTTGAGAATAATTCACCACCTATGTGTTGCCATAAGTATCTCGAAGAAGTCCTGTATGTGTAAGTGACTCATGTTAATCAAATTAATTCTCCTGGACAAAGTCTTCAGTCTTCCTAGAAAAGATTTCCAACAGGAAGAAGCAGAGAGCTCATGTTTTCCAATTCGTAAGGGCTACTTCATTCCCTAAGTTGATGGATTAATGGGGACATGAAGATAAAATCAGAAATTGAGCCCAGGCAATTGTGCTTCTTCTTTTGGACAGAGGAGGAAACTCTTTAGCCTCTGTGGGAGTCAGCCCTTAAGAAGAATATGGACCAATAAAAGCAACAGCAGCAACATACAATAACAACAATACTACTACTACTACTGATGATGACGACACAGAGAAAGCTTCTGTTCTTTTTAGATTCCAGCATCTAAAGCTAGTCCTGCCAATACTGCTGGGCATTGATTACCTACAGGTTCTTATGAATTTTTTTTTTTCTTATGAAATTTTTAAAGCACTACCTTTGATATTTGGAGACTCAGTTTTTCATGCTTTTGCAGTTATTCTGCAATAGGTATTCTACGCAGGAAAACAGAGTATTCAAACTAAAAACACCCTAACCAAAAAACAAAACAAACAAACAAACAAAAACCCCAACTCTCTGACAGTGAGACTGCTTCACATGCTATAGCCACAGGACTCTAAAAGTCCATCAGAATAAGTTTACTTCTCTAGGAATGATAATGTCACCACATGCTTACAGAGAAAACAAATAGAATTAAATGATGACATGACACTGAACTGCTAGGGAGCTGAAAACCTTACTGTTTCCTTCTGATTAGATAATACGGGACTTTCAAATAAATTAGATGCATCTTATCACTTTACCATCCTTCTGGTATGTGATAATGCATACACGGTCCATTTCACACATATGCCAATGTTTTCGTGTTGACTCTGTTATACCACTAGGCTGCACTAATGTATAAAGCATGAGTATTTTTCTTTGTACCTGCAACAATTTGCCTGACTTAATAAGCCGGAGGAAAATAAAAACACCGTTCACTGTTCCTTCAAGCAAACAATTACATTTCAAAGAAATGAAATCTCCACCCAAAGCACATATTTTTCAAGCACTCTTCAGATGCTAACAGAAAAAAATTAACATCTTTACTCTAACTTTTATTTTAAAATCCTACCGTCTTTTTCTGATTTTACATTTAGGTTACAGAGTGTGAGAAAAGCAACCGGTAGCCAGTAAATGCTAAGCACAAGCTTTTCTTTCTTTCTTCTTCTTCTTTTTTTTTTCTCTTTACCTAATTTCACATCCCAGCAAATAGAACAGAGAAAAGAAACTCACCTGTCAGCACTGAGAATTGTTAGCGTGAACACTGACACACCGACAGAAGTGAGCCGGATGAAGGAAAGCACTTTACAACCGATCTTTCCAAACAGCCATCCTTCTGCTAGGTAGTGGGTTGCATCCACGGGCACACACGTCAGCAGAAGCAACAGATCTCCGAAAGCCAAGCTGGTGATGAAAATATTTGGAACTGTTTGCATGGATTTCGTCTTGAAAAAGACTTTGATGAGGATAGCATTTCCGAGGATGCCCACTGAAATGATCACAGCATAAGTGATATAGATGGCACACAGTGCTTCTAGTCCTGGAGAGTTGTCTCCGGTCCATCCTTTTTGAGTGGTATCGTTGGAGGCAACAGAGCTTGATGCTTCTGTGTCATTTGTGATGGAAATTAAAGTCTGGTTAGTTGAGTGAGGCTGCCTTTGAGACATGTCTCCTTCACTACCTCTTCTCTGCTCAGTTCAAATGGAGTTAGTTGACTGTCACGTCTAGTGCCTCCGTCTAGTAATGAGGTGGTGTCAGGAGAACAGAACAGAACGGAATGGGAAGAAAACCAAAGACATCCGGCTACTCCTTCCCTTTAGTTGTTCTGGTGTCTCCCAGCATGCTTGGCTAAGCGCTTACAGATCTGGCACCAGGAAGTGGGAGGTGGAGGATGGACGAGTCTCATTGGCATTCTTATGACATAAGATGAGGAAGGGGGCTGAAGAAATGCCTGCATTTGCTTTTCCCTTTGGGAGGTGGGTAGTCCTTTGAATAAATAGGTTTATTAGGCCACCTAATTGTTTATTAGAATCACCTGTGTCTTAGTTTCTACCCAGCAAGGTCTAGATAGATCTTATTGAATTAAAAAAAATAAAAGAATAAAAAAAACAGGCTCACCATCCCCCATCACATAGTGATCTAATACACTCTCTTTTATATGACAAATAAGGATGGATGGCCCCCAAAGCACAAACTTGAACCCACTCCTCAAAATTTAATATCAGAGAGACACTGAAGCAACAAATCACTCACACCTTGACAGAACTCATGTCACCTCAGAAAGGCAATAATCCAATGACCTGGGATGAACATCTAATTCTGCCACATGGGAATTCCCAACCTTCATGTCCCTGTGCTGTACTATACCAATGCAACCTGTAAGTGATGCAAAATACAAGCAGACCACCAGTCATTTTGTCTCTTAGTATCTCAATAAAATCAGGTTTTCCATTTGCCTTTCTGTTTAAATAGAAATCTTTTCCAAGTTTAAAGGAGTTCTTTCCCACAAAATGATTCAAATGAACTAGCTTTATTCTATAACCAAATAACACTGAATAATGTCTCTCAAGATCTTGACCCAAACAGTGTTGGAAGAATGAAAATTTATTCTTTTTCCAATGGAAAATATAATATAGATCATTCCAGAGATAAGGAGCATGCAGATGATGTGTGCATCAACTAAAAAAAATTAAAAAATATAAAATTAAGGCAATCACTATGGCACCAAAAAGAAAGGCCCGTTTTTTTGGTTTGTTAGTTTTGTTTTTTGTTTTACAGAAACTGAATAAAGATGTGTGTGTGTGCGTGTGTGTGTGTGTGTGTGTGTGTGTGTGTGTATGTTGGAGAAGGAGGTGGAAAATAAAAATATATGTTATAGGAAAGTGGAAAGGGGCTGCTAGGGCTATAGTTCAAGTTACTGAAAGGGGACAAGGTGGGAGCGGAGTGGAAGAGTGCTTGCTTTAATACTTCTGTGCTAAGAAGAAATGTAGGTTTCTTTGTTTTTACTTAATGGGATTTGATAAGTAACGAAAAGATGCAGTTTGACTTGTGAGTGTCCTCTGCAATAGTGATTCTTTTTATTACCAACCCCTCTGTTCTCGTTCATAATGGCATGCCCCCAAATCTTATCAACACAAATGCCTACAAAAACTCAGAAAGGCCTTTGTAGAAACCAAGTAAAATTAAACACAAATTGTAGTGGTAGATGCTAAGAGTTGGAGTTTTCAATTGAATCTTCTAAGTGGAATGTTTGATTCTTTTAAGGACTAAACTGAATGCCTCTCCAAAAGTGGACATTTATGGAGGCTATTCTAAGATGTAGCCACCTACATCCCTATACTCAATCATTCACATATGCCTAATCTCATATGCTGTGATCAGTGTGAACTACAATTAAAACTTACTGAGAAAAATTTTCATTCGCTAAAATCTTTAGGCATTCTGAACACCAGGTTAAGGTACAAATTATGAGGTAGGTGCATTTATCTCCATGCATTCGTATCGATCTTCTCAGTAATCTTTCTTTTTCAGGAGTTTTCTCCCATACCCCTAATCAGATGTCTCAGTCCTACACAACTTACTTTCAACCTTTTACTTATTAATCCCAGTTTAAGGTGCTTCAGTTAATGAAGATCAGATGCTTACCATATGGCCTCAAAATTCTAGTCTTAGGTATCTACCCAAAATAAATAAAAAGCATATTTCCACACAGAGACCAATACACAAATGGATATGGAAGATTTTTTTCATAAAAATGAATTATAAATAACCCAAATGAAATAAAAATAAATTAAATAAAATAAAAAACAGAAATAACTATTTAATAGTGGAATACTACACAACAATAAAAACAAAATTTTGCTGCTTGTTACAAAATGAATGAATGTCAACCATGTTGCAATGAAACACCTCAGACAATTGATATGATTCCTTAATATAAAATTCTGGAAAAGCTGGAAAGTAGAAGTGACATATAAATCATATAAATAGCCTGGATGTGAATATTTGAATGGGGATGAGTACTGAGGAGCACAGGAAGCAATTGGACATGCTGGGGTATTCTAGAGCTATGCACTGTGGTTGGCTGACTAGAGAAACTGATTAAAACCCAGAATAGACACTCTCAACTGGCTGAGTTCATGATATTAAAATTAGATATCAACAAAGTTTTAAAATATGAAGGAAATGTAAGACTTGGGCTAGATGCCTTAAGAAGATAAAGATGAGGAAGACTTTTTCAGCAGTCTTCAGAATATTCCATGAGGACTAGAGCTTGTGCTTATAAGAGATACAGGGATGAGAAGGACTTAGCACATAGCTTTTAAAATGTAATTAAGGAAAGTACACAAAGAGCCATGCAATGTGAACTTCTCTGGGAGTAACACGTGCTTGCTCACATGGGATATCTATTTTCTTTCCAAATCTTCTACCTCAAGCATTTTTCTACCTCTTGAGATTGTGAGAAGTTGCCAGCTAGAATTACTGGCAATGTTTTAATCATTCTGGGTCTTTCAAAGCATTTTGATTGTGCTGATAAATGGATATTTTACCTGGTGCTGTTAATGCCTAGAGTTTCACCATGCCATACACTCTCTATGTCACTCTTCCAAGCCTAATATTCTTTCTCACAATTTCTCCAAGTCATGAAGTCCTTCTCGAATGATCACCACTGGTCTGCTAGGCCTTGTTCTTTTCTGTCCAACCTATGAAGGCATGGAAGCCCCTCTTACCCATTTTTTTTTCCAGAAGAAGAAATCTAATGTTAACCTTATTTAAACAGAGCTTATATTCTTTAAGGTTATTTTCATGTTTCCTCTTCCCCGGTATCACTTTTTTTTTCCTTTACTGACTTTGCTATTCCCATGTGTATTTGGGGAAACTAAAAGGCTGGGAAAGTCAAGGCACCAACCTGAACCATGGGCAGAGGTTTACAAGTCTGTATGCCTAACCACTTCCCTGTCAGAGAGAGGTAGCTTCGATTGAACTACAAACTTTGACTAGTTCTAAAGCACAGCATACTCACTTGATCCATGCCAGTCAAGGTAGAGTCTCAAGATGTCACCTGAACTTTTTCGGACTCAGTTCAGAGATGTCCTAAACAAAATTCTCTCAGATCTCCATGACTTCTTACTCTTTAGTGACTAAGATGAAGCTCATGCCTTTGAGGAACCTCCACTGAGTGTATAGGATGGCAACGTGGTGTTCTCAGCCAGAACCTTCTTGAGCTACCTGGAATGTCTCTTCCTGCTTGGGAAATAAAACTTTAGGTCATTTATCTAGAGACAGAGATTATCTTAGTTAGGGTTTTATTGCTGTGAAGAGACACCATGACCATGGCAACTCTTATAAAGGAAAACATTTGATTGGGGCAGGCTTATAGTTTCAGAGGTTTAGTCCATTATCATCATGGTGGGAAGCATGGCAGTGTGCAGGCAGAAATGGTGCTGGGGAAGGAGCTGAGAGTTCTACCTCTTGATACACAGGCAGAAGAAGGAGACTGTGTGCCACACTAGGCTTAGCTTGAGCATAGGAGACCTCAAAGCCTGCACCCACAGTGACACACTTGCTCCAACAAGGCCACACCTACTTGAATAAGGCCACACCTTCTAACAGTGCCATTTCCCATGGGCCAAGCATTCAAACATTTGAGTATATGGGGGCCAAACCTATTCAAACTACCACAGAAATGAAGCAGATTTCGCGCATGTTTTAAGAGAGGTACTTTGTTCCAAGTTTAGAAATGGGTAGAGAGAGGAAAGGGTGGAGTCCTAATCCCAGCACTGAGAAAAACCACCAAAGTAAGAAAACAGCTTGAAACTAACACCTGAGACTGGCCCAGAACTCCTTCAGCACCCTTTTGCCGTAAAATAATGACTAATCAGGTGGGCCAAGGGAGGGACTAAATGCATAAGTAAAAGACTATGATCTGCAGAATTAGGGACAGGAGGATGTCATAGTCTGATATATGGCAGGTTCTGTACTGTGTACCATGCCAAGCAAACCCTTGGCAGTATGTTGCAAGAGAATTGCTTTTCTAGACCATACTCACACTCAGAACAGCACTCTTTTAGAGGACAGACTTCCGGGCTGTGGTATTATGTCCACGGTATCTTCATTATTTCATGTTACTTTAGTGTCTAAGACAAATTTCTAGTAAAACCTCAGAGGATGTTTTAAAAAATATATCAAACACGATGAAATACAAATTAGATATCACTTACTGGAAAATAGGCATGCAGATGCACTGTGACTAATAAAGATAGTTTGAAGGTTTGAAGATATACAAAAATCTTAGCAAAAATTGTGGAGTCCTGACAAGTATAAGAAATGACCAAAGAGCTGTGAATCTGTAATTATGCTTCCATTCGTATTTCTTTCTTTTATTATTTTTGAGATGTCTTGGTTTCACATAATCCATTTTTTCTTCCAGCTGAGGAAATAGTTCTGTGTTCCACCTAGCTCACATTAAATCAAGAGGGACTATCCCTGTCTGTCCTCAGCAGGTAGCATGTTGCCTTAGCCTCAGTTGGAAGGAGTGAAGACTAAACTGGGTGTATTACTTAGGCAGGGCTGTCCTCACACAGAAATGACTTCCCAGTGCACCACTGACAGAAACACTAAGGGTCATCTTCCATCCCCCATGGATTCAAAGAGGCCTGGTCTTCCTCCTAGGAGATCCTAGGAACTGGCCAGTATGCTCCTTGAAGTGGTACAAGGATTGGGAAGACAGTACTGTATCAAATAGTACGGAACCTTCTGTCAAGGAGGGCTGTTTTAACAGCTTCCTTTTGGTCAGGTAGGGGCCTGTGTGGACAGAAGGCTGTGGAATGGACATCCCCACAGTAGGTTAGGGTTTCTTAACAGGAGGGATGAGAAAAAAAAGCTGTAAGGATCCTTTCAACCTCAGTCCACTTTTCTCTCTCTCTTAGGGTGTATGAAACCATTTATAAAAGGACAATGAGCTGTTTTCGTGATCTTATACCCAAAACATTTGAATGCTCATTAGTATGCTGAATTACAGACATTGTCTCAAATATGATCCACCCCCCAGAAGAGCTTTAAAAACTTATCCCAACTTATCCCATCACACACACACACACACACACACACACACACACACACACACACACACCACAATTACCAAAGTAAGTAAGTTGGTGAAGCCAGAAAATCAATTTGCCAATATCACTGTTCTAGAATCCTCTAGAATCGAATCTCCACTTTTTAAAGTAGTGGACACTTAAAGCTGTCTAGATGGATCTGTTCTTTAGTTCCCTTCACACATGGAAGTAGCTATATTTGACTTTTACAGGGCTAGGATATTGGATTTGGGTGATTGTTACTCTTTACTATTTCTCTGTGTTTAAAGATAATGAATCTGGGACAGGTGCTTGGGTCTTTGTCAGTGACTTAATGGCACTCACTGATGAAGACTAGAGAAGGATATATGATCATGTCTTTGAGAAATATGAAAGCTGAACCTGGAAAACAAGGCTTCAAACTTTCCCCATTCTCTTTACACAAGGGTCGATCCACTCTTTCCAAAATCCTGTCTTCCGTTTTCCTCTTTCACCTCTAAGCCTAGAAATTCTGACTACCAGACTCCCAACTCTCTCAGGTTAACCGAGACAAGGCAGCTGCATCTGTAACCCTGCAGAGCTCAGGACTGGAAACTGTTTACATCACTATGTTCCCACAACCTCTTCAATTTTCCATAGAAGGTGTTGCACACTGATTATCAGGGGTATGGATCCAAAATAGTTCTCCTTGCTTAATGAAGATGGGAGGCACCTTAAAGGAAACTTACCAGGACTTGGGGTCCAGGGAAAAAACAGGAAGTGATTGATGGAGCAACGTGCTTGGTGAGGTCTAGAGCATGGCGCACAGACCCCTATTGCTTTGTGCCTGTGCCCTGTGCTTCTGCAGCACTCTCTTCTGAGGGGCTAGGAGTAAACAGCTACCCCAGGCCTCCTCAAATGCCAGAGACCAGAAGTGCTGTTAGCTCCTACACTTTTTTCCAGAGGCTCACCTATTTCCTATAGAAGCAACTGTATGCTAACTAAAGGGAGCTTAGATCCAGACCTCCCTGCCTTGCCTGCTGGCTTGAAGAAAGCCCAGAGACAGAATAAATAGAATTACCGAGGCAGGAGACTTGGCATTGTCAAGGAAACAGTGGTAACAGCAGAGGCACAGTGACTGCCCTGTCCCTACTTAACTCCCTCTTCTTCATTGATGCTAGCCCAACTGGAGACTTCTCAGCACACAGAGAAGACAGGAAGTTCCTTTATTCACTTTCCCACTATGGCTAAAATAATGAAGAATGTACTCTGACCCTGAACACAAGGTGTCAGAGATTATTTTTCTGGGCTAGAGCAGCTGTGTTTTTGCCTTCACAGAGGCAGGTGTCTGGAATTACTCACAGCTTTTCAGTCATCCTTGAGCTTTATCTATGTAGAAGGGATAAGTGTGGGTGGTAATTTGTGATAGAAAATGTGCATCAATAGTGATCCTTGCCTCATGTGATGGGCTGAAAGACAGCTCAGAGGATGATTTGCCAAAGAGGCTGGCCCTGTTATGGACGTTTCTGAAAGTATTCTGTGGACTGGGAAGAACAGTAATGGAAAAGTTGTTGCCTTGTCCCCAATAGCACCTTCTCAGGCCTTTTTGACTGTGCCCTTAGATCCACTGTTTTCTGCTATTTCTATGCCTTTATCTTAAAGAACCAGAACCCTCAAATGCCCTTCTCTCCTGATTTGTCTTTGCCTTACAGAGTAAGTGTACTCTTTACTTAAGTGTACTGTTCAGAAAGGGAAGTGGGTTTGCTAGTACATGGCTTCAAACAGATTCAAAGGAAAAAGCTGCCAGGGAAAGCTAAGTATTTACTCTGGGACAATGGACTATGGTGGGACTGAAGAATAGACAAAGAAAACTCTCAAACAATTCTTTTCGCTGGTATTTCAAGCAGATGACATACACTATGACTGCCCTTGATTCTGGCTACATAAAAGGGCAGGTATCTGAGTGACCCCAAAAAATTCTACCAGGGAAAACCTACAGCTGATAAGCACCTTCAGCAAAGTGGCTGGATAGAAAATTAACTAACCCCCCCCCAAAAAAACAGTAGCCCTCCTGTATACAAAAGACAAAAGGGTTGAGAAAGAAATTAGGGAAACAACACCCTTCACAATAGCCACAAAGGACATAAAGTACCTTGGTGTGATCCTAACCAAGCAAGTCAAAGACTTGTATGAAAAAAATTTCAAGTCTTTGAAGAAAGAATTAAAGACGATATCAGAAGATGGAAAGATCTCCCATGCTCATGGCTTGGCAGGATTAACATAGTAAAAATGCCCATCTTACCAAAAGCAATCTACAGATTCAATGCAATTCACATCAAATTGCCAACACAATTATTTACAGACCTTGAAAGAAAAATTCTCAACTTCATATGTAATAACAAGAAACCCAGAATTGCTAAAACAATCCTCTACAATAAAAGATCTTCTGGAGGTGTCTTCCATCCCTGATCTCAAGCTGTACTATAGAGCAACAGTAATAAAAACTGCATATTACTGGTATAGTCATGGTACCACTAGTCGTGGTACTGACTAGTGGATCAATGGAACCGAACAGAAGCCCCAGAAATAAACCCACACACTTATGGACACCTGATTTTTGACAAAGATGCCAAAACCATACAATGGAAAAAAGATAGCATCATCAACAAATGGTGTTGGTCTAACTGGATGTCTACATGTAGAAAAATGCAAATAGATCCATACTTATCACCCTGCACAAAACTAAAGTTAAAGTGGATCAAAGACCTCAACATAAAACAAGACACATTAAATTGGTTAGAAGAAAAAGTGGAGGATACCCTTGAACTCATTGGCACAGGAGACAACTTCCTAAACAGAACACCAACAGCACAGGCTCTAAGGTGAACAATCAATAAATGGGACCTCATGAAACTGAAAAGCTTCTGTAAAGCAAAAGACACTGTCATCAAAACAAAACGACTGCCTATTGATTGGGAAAGAATCTTCACCAACCCTATATCTGACAGAGGGCAAATATCCAGTATATATAAAGAACTCAAGAAGTTAAGATTTCACCTTACACCCATCAGAATGGCTAAGATGAATAACTCAAGTGACAACACATGTTGGAGAGGTTGGGGAGAAAGGGGAACACTCCTCCATTGCTGGTGGGAATGTAAACTGGTACAACTACTTTGGAAGTCCATCTGGCGCTTTCTCAGACAATTAGGAATAGCACCTCCTTAAGACCCAGCTATACCACTCCTAGGCATATACCCAAAATTTGCTCAAGTACACAACAAGGACATGTGCTCAACCATGTTTGTAGCAGCTTTATTTGTAATAGCCAGAAACTAGAAACAGCCCAGATGTCCCTCAATGGAGGAATGAATACAGAAATTGTGGTATTTTTACACAGTGGAGTACTACTCAGCAATCAAAACTGAGGAAATCATGAAATTTGCAGGCAAATGGTGGGATCTAGAAAAGATCATTCTGAGTGAGATATCCCAGAAGGAGGAAGACACACATGGTATATACTCACTCATATAGTCCTATAAGATATGATAAACATAATGAAATCTATACACCTAAAGAAAATAAACAAGAAAGAGGACCCGGGGTAAGATGATCAATCCTCACTTAGAAAGACAAGTGGGAGGCTCATTGGACGTAGGAGAAAACAAGCAACAGGACAGGAGCCTACTTCAGAGGGCCCCTGAAAGACTCTACCTAGCAGTGTATCAAAGCAGATACTAAGACTCATAACCAAACTTTTGGCAGAGTGCAGAGAATCACATGAAAGAAGGGGAAATAAGTATGACGTGGAAAGGATATGAGTTCCACAAGGACCAAATATATCTGGGCACAGGGATCTTTTCTGAGACTGACACTCTACCAAGGACCATGTATGGATATAACCTAGGACCTCTGCTCAGGTGAAGTCCACAATAGCTCAGTAACCAATTGCTTTCCCATAGTAAGGGGAGCAGGGACTATTCCTGACAGGAACTCAATGGCAAGCTCTTTGACCTCCCCACCCCCCAAGGGAGGAGCAGTCCTGCTAGGCCACAGAGGAGGACTTTGCAGCCAGTCTTGAAGATACCTGATAAAACAGGGTCAGATGAAAGGAGAGGAGGTCCTCCCCAATCAGTGGACTTGGAAAGGGGCAGGGAGGAGATGAGGGAGGGAGGGAGGGTTTGGGAGGGAATGAGGGAGTGGGATACAGCTGGGACACAGAGTTAACAAAATGTAACTAATAATAAAAAAATAAAAAGGAAAAAATAAACAAAATAAATTATATTTAAAAAATTAAACAGCAACAAATCAAGTAATCCAATTAAAAAATGGGGTAGAGAGCTAAACAGAGAATTCTCAATAGAGGAATATCGTATGGCAGAGAAACACTTAAAGAAATGTTCAACTTTCTTAGTCATCAGGGAAATGCAAATCAAAACGACCCTGAAATTTCACCTTACACCCATCAGAATGGCTAAGATGAATAACTCAAGTGACAAAACATGCTGGAGAGCATGTGGAGAAAATGGAACCCTCCTCCACTGCTGGTGGGAATGTAAACTTGTACAACCACTTTGGAAATCAACCTGGCACTTTCTCAGACAATTAGGAATAGCGCTTCCTTAAGATCCAGCTATACCACTCCTAGGCATGTATCCAAAAGACGCTCAAGTACACAACAAGGACATCTGCTCAACCATGTTTGTAGCAGCTTTATTTGTAATAGCCAGAATCTAGAAACAGCCCAGATGCCCTTCAGTTGAGGAATGGATTCAAAAATTGTGGTACATCTATACAACAGAATATTACTCAGCGATAAAAAACATGGAAATCATGAAATTTGTAGGTAAATGGTGGGAACTGGAAAAGATCATCCTGAGTGAGGTATCCCAGAAGCAGAAAGACAGGACATATATTTACTCATAAATGGAAACTAGTCATATAATATAGGATAAACATACTAAAATCTGTACACCTAAGGAAGCTAATCAAGAAGGGGGACTCTGGCTAAGAGGCTCAATCCTCATTCAGAAAGGCAAAGAGGATGCACATCAGAGGAAGGAGAAAACAGGGAACAGGGCAGGAGCCTACCACAGAGGGCCTTTGAAAGGCTCTACCCTGCAGGAAATCAAGGCAGAGATTGAGACTCAGCCAAACTTTGAGCAGAGTACAGGGAGTCTTATGAAAGAAGTGGGAGATAGTAAGACCTGGAGAGAACAAGAGTTCCACAAGGACAGCAACAGATCCTAAAAGTCTGGGCACAGGGGTCTTTTCTGAAACTGATACTCCAGCCAAGGACCACTCATGGAGATGGCCTGGACCTCCTGCACAGAGGTAGCCTATGGCAGTTCAGTATCCAAGTAGCCTCCATAGTAATGGGGACAGGGACTGCTTCTGACATGAACTGATTGGCCTACTCTTCGATCATCTCCCCCTGAGGTGGGGGCAGCCTTACCAGGCTACAGAAGAAGACAATGCAGCTACTCCTGATGAGACCTTATTGGTTAAGATCAGAGGGAAGGGGAGAAGGTCTTCCCCTATGAGTAGACTGGGAGAGGGACACTGGTGAGAAGAGGCAGGGTGGGATTGGGAGGGGAGGAGGGAGAGAGGTACAGAGGGGATACAAAGTGAATAAATTGTAATTAATAAAAATTTTAAAAATAAAAATTATAAAAAAGAAGGGCAGGGATCCTACTACTTTTGCCTTCACTGTCACCTCTGTCCTGTCATATATGAAAGTATCTACAGTAAAAATTAGTCAAAAGTGAAGGAGCCAGTGTTCAGAAGGATAATCTCTGCTCCACGGCCTTCAAACTTTCTGTTTTGTAGTTGCTTCCATTCAGTTATCCTACTCTAATGGAAGTGTGGCCTGGAATCCATGTCAAGACCTCCATTTCCCAACTTTATTCCCCTGCCTTTCTTCCACACTACAGTATCAGGAAGGAAAATTTCATAAGAGGGGGCTTTGAAGACTTGACTTTAGGGATCCACTCAGCCCAGGTTTTTGTCATAATTCCTATGTTTGAGAAATGATACCATTGATAGCTACAATTGATCATCATTTTTCAGGTTATAGTCCCTCATCCTCTACTGCCTATCCTCTATGGAAGAGTTCACCTGACACACAACCCCAGTCTCTCTGGTTCTTAGGCCTCCCTCTTTCCTTCCTTTATCAGTAGTTCCTGAGGTTGACAAGCTGCCCTAACTCTATAGACAATGTTATGGGCTTGTAACCTGAATGTTCACTGAGAGCCCAGGATATAGAAGGCCTATACACCTGCTTTCATCCTCAAAAATTCTTAACCATTCTTGAGCGCTAGGTCTCCCATTTTCATTCTTTCCTCCCCCTGACAAATTCTGGGGCTAGTCCTATGTTTTTGCTGTGGCCTACACTCAGGAGGGAACTACACTCCCAGCCATACACACATCAACCAAAGCAGGTTCTCATTTGGGATGTGATAGTCATTTTGTAGGACTTTGAGTTAGCAGTTTCATGAGCCTTGCTTACCTATGATCATCCACGATCCCTTCCCTAGTGCCCTCTTCCATCACCACATGACACCAAACAGAATGGTGCCATTTTCTGAGCATATCTCAATATAAACCTCGGCTTCACCTCTTTACAGATTTCTGTGGATACCTTTAGGTCAGTTGTTGATATCTCTCTGGCAGGCCAGACAGATGTGCTACATCTACAGCCAGAGTCCTGTGATCTCCTTTGAAGGGCTGTAGTACTCAGAAGGCCAGTAGGTATCAGGGAAGAACTCTGAGCATGAGGATCTGTGGTGGAAACTTGGATTCAATTTTTTGGAGTCTGTCGGCTTGATAGTACATGAACCAGTCTGTTTCTGTGACACCAAGCAAGGCTGATGAGAAGCAGCCCTTCCTTGCAATTCTACGGGGCCCAAGAGGAAGACCCAGAGGGCAGGACACAACTCAGCACTAAAGTTCATAGGAAAACTGAAGTGATAGTTTGCAACTTTTTCTATTCCTTCCCTCTCCCTTTCTTCTTACCGTCCTCTCTTTTCTGCTCCTCTTCTTTTTCCTTCAGTCCTCCTCCCTTCCTGTCAAATATCATTTTCTCTTTGCTCTTCTCCTATTATCAGTACATCTGGGAAGTTGACTTGATCACTTGTAGCTCAAAATTAAGTGCTACAGCACCTTGCCAGAGGACCAGTGGGATGCCTCCAGGAGAGCAACTCCCTTGGCCTGGTCAGGCATCCTGAGCAGACTGCTTTAACTCATGTTGGCTGTGGCTGGTGTTCTGATGCCATCACCCAGAGTTAACACATCCTCCAGGGAGGTAGGACCTCTGTCTTTTAGAGGGGCCACTATATATATATATTTTTTTTTTCTTCCAAAGCATTCTCTATACCCCATCTTAGTTCTAAAGAAAGTTGTAGTTTTGGTGAACTGACCTCTTGGCTGTAATTTAGGTGGTCTGGACTAACTCAGAAGGACAGGGGAGCAGGTGGTGCTAGGCATAAGCGGGAACTGATAACACTCGAAAGCTTTTACTACAAATACCTCTGCTTTCCATTACTACAAACCTGCATCAAGGCCACATCAAAAGGCACAGTGTGTCCTCAGCAGGCAGTTGGCATGTGGACACTGGAATATATATCTATGCCTAAAGACATGGAGGAGAGCTCTAGGGGAAGGGAAGGATGAGAGGTGCTGGGGTCATGAATACACTAGTGAAATACAATGACAATCCAGAGAGGTGGGCATGAAATGGTTTTGCTTTGATTGGCTGGAGTTGAGGGAGAAGGTTTGTTTATTTATTTGTTTGTTTTCTTGCTTGTTTGTTTATGTTAAAACAGGCGAGCCTTGCTTAACCTGGAAATCACTAGGTAGATTAGACTGGCTTTGACCTCGACGCAGTCTTTCTGTCTCTGCCTTCTGAGTGCTGGGATGTGTATCACCATGCCTGACTTGAACAGGAAACTCATTATAGGCATCAGAGCCTAAAAAGATGTTGGTCCCTAATAGAAAAGTCAGCTATATCAAGATTGATGTTATTAGTGTCACAACAGGACAATGAAATTTGTATAGCAATAGCTTGGGCATACTTTTCCAGACACTCTGAGCTTGCTGACTAAAGTTTCTCTGAAGTTATCCCCTGCCCCTTTCTCCATGTGATAGCTTACAAATGGCATGCTTTCTCTTTTTTCTTCTCCATATTCTGACACCAAGAGGCTGCTGAGATTTTCAGCTTGCTTGCTTGCCTTGAGATTTTTCTTTTAAACTCCAATAAAATTGGCCTCACACTTAAAAAAAAAAAAACTAAATAAAAGGGATAGGCTAATTCATTTCTTCCTCATGGCTTCCCAGCTGGCTAAGTACAGAGACCTAAAAGGTTTGGAACACTTCTCTTAGCTACTGATGCACTCTTGTCCTTACTTGCATCACAGTCTGCTACTTGCCTTGGGCTTTATCTTACCCAGATTGTAGGACTCTAGAGTGTGAAAGCATGGATTCTCCAGCAGATGTACTGCTCATGGTAAAGGGATAGAATGTTTCTCTTAAAAGCTGTCTCTCCTAAAAAGTACTGTGTCTGGGGTTCCTAAGGAAAACTGCCCATGGAGGGGACTACAATGCCTGAAGTATCCTAAGGCATAGTTATTGCATATCTACTTATGAAGGTCACTGCAAATGGCTCTACAGTGTGTTAAGATACTGTGCCTACCCATTTCAGAAAATCCAAATCCTCCTGGGTATTGTGAGACCAATCTTCGGTGCCCTATGTGAGAAGCCTTGATATAATCCTGTTGAGTACATAAGGCCCTCCCACTTTAAAGGAGCCACATGACACCAGTGTACATCAATTAATATACAATAAAAATTTAAATGCCAAAGAGTCCTATATTATTATTGTCCCCAAAACCCAACATTCTGAGACCCTGGTTGAACTTTAGACAAAAACCCTTAGCTTCCACAACAAAATAAAAAGCTAAGAAGACATGAACTAACAGCCCCTGGAAGAAGAAGCCTGGAATAACAAACACAGAAGAATGGCCTCTAAATGGTGAACTTGAGGCTAAGAAACAAAAATACAGCATGAAACCTAAGATTCTTATCTTGTTAGCATTTCAGATTTCAACTTGATTAGTTTACATGCAAGTTTATGTACGAAAGAGACTACAACAATAAAAGATTAGCTATTACAGCTCTTTTAAGTTTTCTTTTGAATTGAATGTATATTTTTGGTGGGAGGTACCATGAGTGCAGGTGCACACAGATGCCATAGGTGTCCAAACCTCCTGGAGTTGATGTTATGGACAGCTGTGAACCACCCCACATGGGTACTGGGAACCAACCTCGACTCCCTTGCAAGAGCAGTACATTCTTAACCACTAAAGCTCCTCCAGCCACATTACATATTTTTAACAATGAACCTGAGCTAAAATTGTCTTTTTCCATGATCCAACAAGTGGTGAGTATCTCACATAATAACCATTAGTTAGTTCTCTATTCAAGTTTTTACTGACCTCTTTTTTTTTAAGGCCAGGCCAACCTTGAACTCACAGAGGTCCACCTGCCTCTGTTTCCTCAGTGCTGAGATTAAAGGTGTGCACTCACACACTATGTTCCTAGTTACCTCTTTCAAAGGGCCTGCTCGTCGTGCATTCCTTGAAAAGGTCCCCTATCTCGTGCATTGGAGTTTAGTGTCCCAATATATAGTTCACATCCACCGCAGGGGTATTCAGGGCCAGTGACTTCAGTCACTAAACTTTTTTAGGAGAAGGTTGAGTAGGATTATTATGGTCTAGTAGGCCTACCACTTTGGTAGAAGGCAGAAATTACTTTAGCCTTCCAAGCCTTCCAACCTACCTATATAATAAACCTATATTATTAGGGATGTTTGTTTATGCAAATTACAGGGCATCTCTACTGTTCCATAATTAGACAAGCAGTCCCTGTAAACAGACCCTTGAGGAATTAGTTATTGAGAAGCAGTAAGGTTATCTCAATACAAGTCTACCAAATTGTAACATATAACAATCCATCTGAACAAAGAAATCCTATCAGGACCCCTGAGACCAAAAACATCAAATCCCCAAAAGCATTTCTTCTTATTGTAGAAAATGATAATTTAGACTTCCTTTGTTGGTTAGATCTCTAGAAACACTGTCCTCAAACTTTAAGACATTTTAGAGCTGACCAAATAAATAGCCTTCAGATATAACACTAAACCAAACCAAAAAGCCCAAATGCTTACATAAATTGTCCTGAACTCCCAAAGACCTCTTCTCTGAGATGCCTGTTGCAGCTAGGGAAAATTAGAGGTGCATGTTGTTTCAGAGTCCCTTCTGCCAGCAGGTAGGGTTTGATATTGAGCTGGATATGGTAAAGCAGTACCACCTACATAGAAGCATCCTTAGAAGGGTCTTGGTACAACAAATCAGATGTCAGAGATGATTTGTGGATAAAATAAGAGTGATTGCATGGAGTTAATCCCAGTAAAGCAATGTTTGATGAGAACATTTACATCTGATGATTCAGAAACCATCAGAATCCCCAGCCATACTCACTTGGCCTAGAAAAGGCAACTTAATGTGCTTCTTTAGATCTATAGTCATCTGCATAGGATAATAGCCTGAAATTTGTTTGTCTTTGGAATTACTCAGTTGGTCAAAAATCCTGCTTGTGGTATCCTTTTTCATATATCTTACTCTTGGTGGGCTCCCTGAAGTATCAGGCAAAGGGGCTGCTAATAGTGAAGGGGCTTTGATGTTTTTAGAAAGAAAGACAAGCATGAGAGGGGATTTTAAAACTATTTCTGGTGCTGCTTCTTTTTTGTTGTTGTTGTTGTTGTGAGCCTAACCTTTAACACTTGAGCCGTCTCTATCTCTCTAGCCCTCAGTCCCTCTCCTCTTTTGGTTTTTTGAGACAGGGCTGTTCTGGAACTTGCTCTGTAGAACAGGCTGGCCTTGAACTCAAAGAGATCTGCCTGCATCTGCCTCACAAGTGCTGGGGTTAAAGTCCTGTGCCACCACCACCTGCCATGCTGTCTTGATTTATATGGATGGTAGACCTATCAAACTGAGCCCTCACCTTTAGGGCCTATATATTCTAAATTACTTCCTTTTAGACCCTTTCTCTAAATGGAATCACATTAGAGATTGCAGTTTCAACCCTGTGAGTTTTGGAGTTACCTAGTTCATCACAGCAGCTTTTGTAAAGTTGGGGGTAGGTGGGAGTAGAATTGGCTTCAGTTCGACTACTGGATGTGTTACCTTGGAGCTGTCCGAAGATCACCACATAAAAATGAATTAACATAGTTAGCTGGAATGAGCAGCCAGTGTGCTTGTTCTTACTATCCTGGCAAGCCTTGTGCTTTCATTGTGCACCTCTGTATTTGCAATTGTTTTCAATGAGTTTATGGAAATGGAAAGAGGGCAAACCTTCCCACCTCTTGAGCTATGCTTTGATCCAAGAACTCTCTGAGAATAAAACAAGAATAATGTTCATCAAGTTCTTGTTAACAGTGCTTGTCATGCACTAAATTGAATTTTATCAAAATCCAGTTATTCAATTGAGTCCACAGATCTGGATATTCGCAGTTTTGTGTGTTAATCAATATTCGGCCTTGCTCTGAGTCCTCACAAAATCTCAGAGTCATCCAGGGTCTTTTAAGAGGTGCCTCTGCCTCCATAGGTATCTCACCTCAGGGCTGCAGAAGCTATTTTTCTGCTGTGGGCTTTAGCTTTTAATTTTTTTAAATCTCTCAATGTGATTCTTAATGCACAGCAAGGGTTGAAAACTAGTGCTAGAAGGGCTCTAGAAAGGCCTAATTCTATAGCAGAAAGTTCAATTTAACACTGCTTGGTAAGAAAAGCAGGCTTGCATACACTAAAAATAAGTTAAGGCTTGCCATGTAGGATTAAGGGATGCTGTGGCATTTTGACTGTTGTTCTCTTTCTCTTTTTCCTGTGAAGTGAAGAGACAGCATTACATCAATAACTATCACCACAGTGTTCTTTTTCATACTTTTCTCAGCAGAAAAGCCAAATTATACCCATTTTTGGAACTCATTGCTTAATAGAATGAATAATTCAATACTCAAAAAATTAGAGATAGCACAAACATTCTTTTCTCATGTCTATTTTGAACTCAAGATGTTCATTGGCAAACATACCTGATAATATTTCTATATTGTTTATTTCTGGGCAAACCTATTCTATTGCAATGTTTTTTGAAGACCAAGTTTTTAGTACTTATTTATTAAATGAATTAAATAAAATGAACATAGTTCCCCACACAAATCAATAAAAATGATTTTAGCTTTAGGACATATTCTAGTTTAGAGGTATGTATACGAAAGGCATTCTTCTTGTCTTTATATCAGTGGCTTAATGTTAATTAAAATAAATTGTTGTGACTAAGAATTCTCATGTGTACTGCTGAGTCGTAAGATGAGACTAAAGGAAGAGGAGATACAACTGTGATTCTGCACTCATCTATCAACAGTTTGCTATTTCTACTTGAATATGCATCACTAAAACTCTGAAGTTTACAACTTGATTTTTAATAATGATAAAAAAAGATGTGTCAGGCATTTGTACTATGACACAAGAAGGAGGATGAGTTGCTGATAGAACGCCTAGCCTCTACACTTGGGTCTATCCAACTCCTTCTTCCTTTTGTGCTCACTTATGTCAGTCTAGTTATAATTTGGAAAGAGCTTTAAACCATCAGTGAAAATGTTCCCTTAATGGAATCTTAGAGGCAGGCACATAAGCTGGATCCAATCTACAACCCCTTATCCAAAACCCTTGGGGGCCAGTTGCATTTCAGAATTCAGAAAATTTTAGATTTTAGAAAGATAAGATGGTACATATGCTCTACATTTCATCTTATCCCTAATGGGTTCTGGGGCAATACCCCATAGGAAAAAAATGCATTAATATTTCTACTGTGATAATGGATATATATTCACATTAAACATGATAGATAAAAAACCATAAATAGCAAAAATGTCATTTCAGGACAGATTTTTTTGCCATCAAATGAGTTTTTTAAATCTAAAAATCTGCAGATCTTTTGGAATATTTGGATTTGTGGATGTGAGATTATGGACTTTTAATGGGCAATTCTTAATGGGACATGTTTAGCATAGATCCTGGCACTTGGAAAGCATTAGATAATTCTTAGTTTGTTGCTTTCATTATCATAAGCCCCAATGTAGCAATGCTGCCACATTAGAAAGACATGCAACTGAGCCATAGGTAAAGTCATCACTCCTCTGCCAGGGTACAATATTTCCTTTCGGATTTAGGAAAATTAAGAGTCCACTGGAAGCCTTGACTTTTTATTCTGGCTACGATGGAATAGCATATTTGTTCCCCCTCACAGTTAGAGACTGAAGAGGACATCCTCTAACTAGACTAGTCTTCTAATAAAGGGCAGGGAACACCCACAAAAACTTCCACCCTAAATTTACCCTGCCTACCAGATGTGCAGGAATAAAGATGGAGCAGATAAAGCAGAGATTGAGGGAATGCCCAACCAATGCCTGGTCCAACCTGAGAACCACCCTATGGGAGAGTGCTAACCCCTGAGACTAAGCTTGCAGACAGAGGACAACTATGAAAGGCTCTACCCAGCAGCGCCTCAAGATGGATGCTAAGACTCACAGCCAAACATTGGTTGATGACTAGGGAATAGTGGGGAAGAGTAGGAGGAAAGAGCAAAGGACCCAGGAGTAACAGGAGCTCCACAAGAAAAACAACAGAGCCAGGTCTTGAGGAAGCGCTATTCCTAATTGTCTCAGAAATCGCCAGATTAATTTCCAAAGTGGTTGGACAAGTTTACATTCCCACCAGCAATGGAGGAGGGCTCCTCCTTCTCCACAACCTCTCCAGCATGTGTTGTCACTTGAGTTATTCATCTTAGTCATTCTGATAGGTGTAAGGTGAAATCTCAGGGTCGTTTTGATTTGCATTTCCCTATTGACTAAGGACGCTGAGCATTTCTTTAAGTGTTTCTCTATCATTAGATATTCTTGTACAGAGAATTCTCTGTTTAGCTCTGTACCTCATTTTTTAATTGGATTGTTTGATTTGTTGCTTTTTAACTTCTTGAGTTCTTTGTATATTCTGGATATTAGCACTCTGTCAGATAATAAGGTTGATGAAGATCCTTTCCCAATCTGTAAGCTGTCTTTTTGTTCTCACGACAGTGTATCCAAAATATGCTTAAATACACAACAAGGACATTTGCTCAACCATGTTAGTAGCAGCTTTCTTATAATAGCAAGAACCTGGGAACAACCCAGAAGTCCCTCAACTGAAGAATGGATACAGAAATTGTGGTACATTAACACAATGGAATTGTACCCAGCAATTAAAAACAAAGAAATCATAAAATTTGCAGGCAAATGGTGGGATCTACATAAGATCATCCTGAGTTTGGCATCCCAGAAGCAGAAAGACACACATGGTATATACTCATTTATAAGTGGATATTAGACATGTAGGATAAACATGTTAAAATCTGTACACCTAAAGAAGCTAAGCAAGAAGGAAGACCCTGGGTAATTTAAAAAGTCCTCACTCAGAAAGACAAACAGGACTGAAATTGGAAGAGGGAGAGAACAGGGAATAGGACAGGAGCCTACCACAGAGGACCTCTGAAAGACCTTGCCCAGCAGTGTTTCAAAGCAGATGCTGAGGGTCATAGCCAAACTTTGGGCAGAGTACAGGGAATCGTATGAAAGAAGGGGGAGATAGGAAGACCTGGAGGGGTCAGGAGCTCCCAAGGAGAGCAACAGAACCAAAAAATCTGGACCCAGCGGTCTTTTCAGAGACTGCTTATCCAACTACGGACTTTTCAAAGACTTCTAATCCAACTAGAAGCCCTGCACAGATGTAGCCAAGACAGCTCAGTGTCCATAGTAATGGGCTCCCTAGTAATGGGAACTGGGACTATCTCTGACATGAACTCAGGGGCTGGCTTTTTGATCACCTCTCCCTGAGAGGGGAGCAGCCTTACCAGCCCACAGAGGAAGACAATGCAGCCAGTCCTGATGAGACTTGATAGGCTAGGGTCAGATGGAAGAGGAGGAGGACCTCCCCTATCAGTGGACTTGGAGAGCGGCATGGGAAGAGATGAGAGAGGGAGGGTGGGATAGGGAGGGAATGAGGGAAGGGGCTACAGCTGGGATACAAATTGAATAAACTGTAACTAATATTAAAATTAAAATTAAAAAAAAAAAACAACAGAGCCAACTAACCAGGGCCCAGAGAGGTTTGGGGAGACTAAAGCAAGGATCATGCAGGAACTGGACCTAGGCCTCCTACACAGATGTAGCAGATGGACAATTTAGGTTTCAAGTGAGTCCTCTAGTAAGGGAAGTGGGGACTGCATCGGACATGGACTCACTTGCCAGCTTTTTGTTTACTTACCCCTGATGGAACTGCCTCGACAGGCCACAGGAGAAGAGGACAGTTTCAGCCCTGATCCAACTTGATGAGCTGGGATGGATGGGAAAGTGATCTCCCATTTTCTGAGGAAAAGGGGAGGGGAGAGGGAGAGGAGGAGGGAGAGAAGGTAGGACTGGGAGGGGAGGAGAGGAGGGGCTACAAGGATGTAAAGTGAATAATATAAATGAGAAAAAAAATTACTAGAGGGTGGAAAGATGGCTCAGCAGTTAGGAACACTTGCAGCTCCTGTCGAACATAGGACTTCCATTCCCAACAGCTGCATCAGCTCACAGCTATGCATAACCCTATTCCCAGGGGATTCAGCATCCTCTTCTGGCCTCTGTAGGAACCACACATGCATACAGTGCACATACATACATGCAGGCAAACCACTCATGCACATAAAATAAAAAAGAAATCCTTAAAAAATATTAGACATGTCACAACAAATAAGAATGAGCTCTGCACTGGAAAATCTCATAGTGGTGAGTCCTTTGGATTGCCCCACTGACAGCTCAGCAGGGAGACAAGCCTCTCTCTCTTACTAGGTATCCATAAGACTAAATGATTACTTTGGAGGTACTGTTAACTAGTCGGCATGCTGATTAGCTGTTCCCTGAGAATAAGTGGCACCTAATGTCAGAGATCATTTCTCACCTCCATTCAGTATCAACAAAGGGAAATGATAGAGCATGTATGAAAAAGAGATTTGCGTTTGCCACCGAATCGTGTGGGGGAACTGAACTTCCAGCCTACTCATCTACAATGAGACAGTGAAGTTGATTCCTCACTTTTCCTGGGTCCAGTGGATATTTGCTAAAGATCAATGCTCACATGAACTTACTAACCATACCTCACAGAAAATGGCTGCCCACTAATGTTGAATGTTAAATTAAAACCAGACCCTCCTAAAACAATACCTCAAAACTCCAAGATATAGTAGAGAGCCACTCATCATGCCAAGAGCCAGGGCAATTGCAGTTGAATGGGAACAGCTAACAGACAGATGCCAACATGAAAACTCCTCAGATGCTGGGGTCATCTGAATTCTTTCACAACAAAAGTAATAAAAAAATATTTCAACAGTCATGAATTATCTTGAAACAAAGGAAAAAAAGAGAAAGCTTCAATAAGGGAGCAAAAATCTCTAAGAAGGGAATGAACTGGAAATTTTAGAACCAAAATCAAACTGAATCATTAAAAATTCTCTCTGGACAGCTCAAAAGTAAATTGGAGACAAGACAGGAGTGAATTAGTGAAATCAGACAGTTCAATAAAAACCACGGGTTTGAACAATAGGAAGAAGCAGGAAACATGGAAAAACAAAGCATCAGGGCTTACAAAACACTAACCAAAGCTCTCAGTTTTAGATTATTGTCTTTCCAAAAAAAAGTAAGAAGAGTGTGCAATTTTTCAAAATGTTTGAAGCTGAATGTGATAGCCCATGCCTCTACTTGCTAAAAAAAAAAAAAAAAAAAAAAAAAAAAAAAGGGACAGTGTGAGTTTTAGGCCAGCCTGAGCCACATAGCGAAACTGTGTCTCAAAAACTATTTGAAGAAATAATGGATGAACTGGATCTAGGCCCCCTCCACATATGTACCTGATGGGCAGATTAGTCTTCATGTAGGGAGCAGAAGCTGTCCCTGACATGGACTCTGTTGCCTGCTTTTCGATCACTTCCCAAGCTGCCTTGCCTGGTTTCAGGGGAAAGGGATGTGCTCAGTTCTGATGTGAGTTATGAGTTGGTGTGCGTTGTATGTGGGTGGGTGGGGGGCGCCTCTCCTTTTCTGAGGAGTAAGGGAGAAGGGAGGGGAAAAGAGAGAAGAATGGGACCCGGTGGGGAGGAGGAAGGGGGCTATGATCAGGATGTAAAGTGAATAAAAGATACCTCCAATTTACAGAAAGATATAGTCTTAAACGTGCAAGAGGCAAGTCAAACCACAAACAGTATAGGCCCAAAGAAATACATTAAAAAATACATCACAATGAAATTTCTGAAAACTAAAGAAAAGAGAAAAAATCTTGAAAGCAAATAGAGAAAATGAGTCATTGTGTACAGATAAACAAAAACAATTAAAATCACAGTGTATTTATCACTTACTTGAAAGCATGAAAATCAGAAGTGAGTGATTTGGGAATACAATCTATTACAGTATACTAAGAGAGGTCAGCCTTTAGTGAGACTGACAGAAGAAAAGGGATAACCAGTTACGAACTAGGATATCACTATAGATTCTCTAGCCATTACAAGATCAGTGAGGAATTATACAAACAAGTGAACATACATAGATTTAACTGGTAAGATTAAATACATCAATACAGTGAAAAGCACAAACTAGCCAAAGTCCTCTTTCCTGATTAGCTTCCTTAGGTGTACAGATTTTAGTATGATTATCCTATATTATATGCCTAATATCCACTTATAAGTGAGTATATACCCTGTGTGTCTTTCTGCTTCTGGGATACCTCACTCAGGATGATCTTTTCTAGTTCCCACCATTTGCCTGCAAATTTCATGATTTCCTATTGTTGAGTAGTATTCCATTGTGTAAACATACCACAATTTCTGTACCCATTCCTCAACTGAGAGGCATCTGGGCTGTTTCCAGTTTCTGACTATTACAAATAAAGCTGCTAATAACATAGTTGAACAAATGTCCTTGTTGCGTACTTGAGCATATTTTGGGTATATGCCTAGGAGTGGTATAGCTGGATCTTGAGGAAGCGCTATTCTTAATTGTCTGAGAAAGCGCCAGATTGATTTCCAAAGTGGTTGTGCAAATTTACATTCCCACCAGCAGTGGAGGAGGGTTTGTTTCCCTTTCTCCACATCCTCTCCAGCATGTGTTGTCACTTGAGTTTTTGATCTTAGCCATTCTGATGGGTGTAAGATGAAATCCCAGGGTCGTTTATTTCTGTGTTCTTTATTCTTTTACATATATTCATGTGCAAAATTTATGCAAATCCCATGCTGTTTTGATTGCTATGGCTTTGTACAATGTTTTGAAGTCAAAGTTGAGTAGTAACAATGTTTCCTGCTTTGTGCTTTGTTTTCTTTGCTTGGGATTGCTTTTGCTATTTGTGGCTATTTGTGGTGTGTGTGTGTGTGAGAGAGAGAGAGAGAAAGAGAGAGAGAGAGAGAAAGAGTTTCTATACAAATTTTAAGATTTTTTCTAGTTTTAATTTATAAGATTTTGGTGTTTTGATAGGAATTGCATAGACTGAATATATCACATTGGGCAGTATAAACATTTTAACAATCTGAATTCTCCAAAACCATGCACAAAGAATATCATTCCACTTTTTTTCTCTTCAATTACTTTTATTAATGTTTTATAATTTTCACTGTAGAGACAGGTTTACTTCTATGGAAAACTTATTAGTAGATATTTTATTGTAGCTATTATAAAAGGGATTTTTTTCTTGATTTTATGGGAAGAAGTCTTGATCATATATGCATGTGTATGAGTATGCCAGAGATCTACATTAGATGTCTTCTTCAAACATTCTGTCTCATTTTTTTTTTTTTTTTTTTTGAGAAAGGGTCTCTCATCAAACCTGGAGGTGGCAGTTTTGGCTAAAATTAAAACCAATGATTAATGGGTAAAGAAAAAAAAAGTGAATATACACAATGGACTATTATGTCATAAAAGGCAAAACTCTTTCTTTTGTGACAACTAAATGACACTAGAGATAATTATTTTAAGTAAACTTATGCAAGCACAGAAAGACAAGTACCATATGACTTCATCCACATGTGGAATCTACCCATATATTTATTTTTCCTGTTGCTATAATAAAATACACTGACAAAAGGAACTTAAAAGAAGGAGGGTTTGCTTTGGAATAGTATTCCAGGAGAGTCTTTCAAGGCAGAGAAGTCATAGTGGCAGGATTTTGAGGCAGTTGTCACAATACATCTACAAAAGGGAGAGACGATGCTTTTGCTCATCTGGATACCTCCATTCTATGTAATCCTGCACCTAATCCCAGAGAATGGTGCTATGTAATTTTAGACTAGGTTATTTCACCTAATTAACCCAATATTAATAATCATTCACAGATGTCGGAAAAATCTGTCTCCTGGGTGAGACTAAGTCTTGTCATGTTGACAGCTCACAGTAACCATCACACTGCCAAAAAGTGATCTCAGATAAGTTGAGAGAGGAATGGTAGCAATTAGAGTACATCTAGAGAGCCTAATAAAAGAGGTAGGAGGAGGGAGATGTTGATGAATGTGTACTAAGATATCTTTGGATTAAGTAAGGAAGTTCTGCCATGCAATAGCACAGTCGGTTGAGTACAGATAAAAATAATATGCTATGTGTCCTTAAAATCTAATGATTTCTCTACCATTAATAAATAATTGAGGAGACAGACATGGTTAGCCTGATTTACATTGTACAATGTACACATGTAATAAAGCATCATATGGTAACTCATAAATCATACAATTTTATGTATTATGAAAATAGAGTTGAAACATGTCAGCAGTTCCAATATTTTGAACATTGAGCAGTACGATTATTAATTCAAGGTCATCCTGAGATGTATAGTGAGTTCCAGGCCAGTTTTAACTACACAATGAAACCCTTACTCAATGAAAGCCTGGATTTGTGTTTTTTTTTTTTAAGGTTAATAAAGTTGATATGGTTTGTGGACTTTGCTATACAACTGTTCAGTAAAATACTAACAAATAGAATTCAGCAATTCACAAAGCAACCAAGTGGATATTATTTCAGGAACACAAGACTAGCTTAATACATGAAATCACTCAATGTACTCCACGGTATTAATAAACAGGTGAAAGAAGAAAGCCCACAATGTTTTACCAATTGATGCACAAATGCATTTGATGGAATACAGCATGCACTCATGGTACAAAAGAAAGAATTCTTGATTTTTAAAATTAACTGCGTGCGTGTGTGCTTCTCCAACACTGTACAGACCATCTACACAAACCCTGAAGCTGCCATCATACATAATACTGAAAGACTGAATTTTTCTCCTAAAAGATCAGCAGTAAGGAATTTAAAATCACTCTTAACACTCATGGTTAAGAATTCTCATGGTTAAGAATTTCTCATGGTCTTAGAATTCTAACCGCTGCAATAAATCAAGAGAAAAAACCCTATGCTATTCCTTATGTGACTTGATTTGCTGGGGAGGATTTATATGAGGAAAAGGGAGCTCCATTTTTCTGGAGGGAAGTGGAGAAGGGAAGGGGAAAGAAGGGAAGGGGGGGTCTTGGAGGAGACAAGGGAGGGGGTACACTTTGAATGTAGAGTAAATAAACTGAAATAAGAAAAAGATTCATCTATACCATTCCTAGACTCCTAGGCATATATCCAAAAGATGCTCAAGTACACAACAAGAACATTTGTTCAACCATGTTCATAGCAGCTTTATTCATAATAGCCAGAACCTGGAAACAACCCAGATGTCCCTCAATGGAGGAATGGATACAGAAATTGTGGTACATTTACACAATGGAATACTACACAGCAATTAAAAACAAGGAAATCATGAAATTTGCAGGCAAATGATGGGATCTAGAAGAGATCATCCTGAGTGAGGTATCCCAGAAGCAGAAACACACACACAGTATATACTCACTTATAAGTGGATACTAGACCTATAAGATAGGATAAACATACTAAAATCTGTACACCTAAAGAAGAAGAACAAGAAGGAAGACCCAGGGTAAGATGATCAATCCTCACTTAGAAAGACAAATGGGATGAACATTGGAAGTAGGAGAAAACAAGAAACAGGACAGGAGTTTACCATAGAGGGCCTATGAAAGACTCTACTTAGCAGTGTATCAAAGCAGATGCTGAGACACATAACCAAACCTTGGGCAGAGTGCAGGGAATCATATGAAAGAAGGGGGAGTTAGTAAGACCTGGAGAGGACAGGCGCTCTACAAGGACCAAATATATCTGGGCACAGGGGTCTTTTATGAGACTGATTCTCCACCCAAGGACCGTGCAGTGCATGGATATAACCTAGAACCCCTGCTTGGATGTATCCCATGGCAGCTCAGCATCCTAGTGGGTTCCCTTGTAAAGGGAACAGGGACTGTCTCTGACATGAACTCAGTGGTTGGCTCTTTGACCTTCCCCACCCCCAGAGAGGAACAACCTTTCTAGGCCAACAACCTTTCTAGGCCACAGAGGAGGACATTGCAGCCAGTCCTGATGAGACTTGATAAGCTAGGGTCAGATGGAAAAGGAGGAGGACCTCCTCTATCAGTGGACTTAGAGAGTGGCAGGGAGGAGATGAGGGAGGGAGGGTGGGATTGAGAGGGAATGAGGGAGGAGGCTACAGCTGAAATAAAAAGTAAATAGACTGTAATTAATATAAAAAATAAAAATTTAATTAAAAAAAAGAAAAGATTGGAAAGGTTGAAAGAATAGGTGATGGTATTTTAAAGTCTATGAAGTAATAAATAAGCTTAGACAAACTTGATAAGATTAGTAGTCTAAATTATTTTGTGATAAATGATTACCATTGATTATTTATCTGCAATAATTATTGTTGTTATTTTTAAATTTCATTTATGTATTTATTACATAATTTACTTATTCTTTGAAATTTTCGTATGCATATACAATATCTCTTGATCATATCTACCCTTATTTCTCTCCAGCTCTCCACTGGACTCTATCGTCACATCTCTCTCCCAATTTTATATCTATCTATCTATCTATCTATCTATCTATCTATCTATCTATTCATTCATTCTTGAAACCCACTGAGTACTGTTAGTTCTGCTTATATGTGCATGGGTATAGGGTGTGGGCACCTACCAGTTTTTATGTCCTCAAAGACAAGTCACTGTCCCTCCCCTTGAAATTACCAACTGCCAATACATCCTCAACTAGAACTGGAGCATTGGGGGTTCTTCCTCTATGGGCTGCAAATTTACTAGCTGTTTTTGTGTAAGTAAACACAGCTGCTATGAATTCATGTATGAAACAGTCATGATATGGCCAGAGGACAGCATTTCACTGTACTCTTCTCCATTCTCCCACTCTTACATTCTTTCTGCTTCATGTTCTGTGACATCCCCTGAGCTCTGAGGTTGAGGGATTGATACAGATGACTCTTCTATAGCTGAACACTCGCAGTTACTTATTCTTAGCGCACTTTACATCAATGAGGCTCTTTGTTAACCACCATCCACTGTAATAAAAAGCTTCTGTTACCAAAATTAGGAGGAGCACAAATATATGGATATAAACATAAATAATTGATAGGCAGTTTGGTAACATGAATAGGTTCTCCTCTAGGGTCTATGACTTCCCTAGGCATAGACTTTTGACCTGTTTTCTAGTACCAGCCATGAAATACCTCCTATGAAAGGAAGCTCAAATACATTCCAAAGAGCAGCTGGTTACCTCCATAAACACTCTTGACACTATTGCAACAGTGGGCACATCTTGCCAGGTGTGTCAGTATTGTAGCTTACAGGGTCTATCCCTGGATCAGACCATTGCTGTGTTTTTTTCCCCAGCAACCTGCAACACCTTCAAGCACTAGCCAACAAGCAAAGAGTTTGTTTTCAAAACTGAATTCTCTGCATTGTGCAACCAAAGTATGTAGTGTTTTCAGCAATATGGTCTTAACATACATTGCTACATCTTAAACATTTATAGGCTTTAAAAATTATATTTATGAAACAGGCATGATACAGAAATATGTGTTTTACATATGCAAATACAGCACACAAATATTCTAGAAAACGAAATTAAACTTGTAATAGTGGGAGGAGGTCTAAAATAAAGGACAAGAGGTTATTAAGTAACATAACTTCTGATTTATTTGTTTTCTGGAAGCTTGGAAAAGTAATAATGTATTGCTTCCATTTATTTGCTTTTGAATTTTAAAATTTAAATTGGCATACAAAGTAACAGGTTTCATTATTGCATGACCCATTATTTTATATCTCTATACATTAAATCAAATATGTAGAAGTGGGAATTAACAACACAACCTTTTTTTCAATCAATCTAAAGAAAATGTAATACTCAGTACAAATCTAACAAAATGTATATAGGCTTTCTCTTCCTAAAATTATAGAATACTGATAACCAAAAATATAGAAATCTAAGGAATTGCATACCTTGTCTGTGAATTAGGAAACACTGTAAAGATGCTAATTCTCCTACCATACTAATCTCTCGGGTGCAATGATTTTTCTATCAAAAGATATTTTTCTATCAAAAGATTGTAAAAAGAAGATTATTCAAAAAATATATTTGAAAAAGCAAAAGCTAGGATAGCTTAAAACTGTTCTGGAGAAAGAATAAAATAGAAAGAATTTCTCTACTTTGCTACACAGAGGTAGCCCATGGCAGCTCAGTCTCCAAGTGGGTTCCCTAATAAGGGAACAGGGGTTGTCTCTGACATGAACTCAGTGGCTGGCTCTTTGATCACCTTCCTCTGAGGTGGAGGGTGACAGCCTTACCAGGCCACAAAGGAAGACAATGCAGACAGTCCTGATGAGACCTGATAGCCTATGGTCAGATGGACCTCCCCTTTCAGTGGACTGGGGGAAGGGCATGGGAGGAGAAGAAGTAGGGAGGACAGGATTGGGAGGGGAGGAAGAAGGGGTTTATGGGGGGATACAAAGTGAGTAAAGTGTAATTAATAAAAGTTGAAAAAAATTAAAAAATAAAAATAAAGGAAAAAAGGGGTGTGAATGTTGAAAAAAATTGCTACCTAGCTGCAGTAGTAAAGGTGGTCTGGTATTGGCAGATAATACATCAATCAATAGAATAGAATGAAGACTCTGAATAAATACGTTCACTTGATTGGTGACAAAATGTAAAGGCAGTTAGATACAGGAAGGGCCACTTGCGGTCTTGGGTCAGACAAAAGAGTTTTTCTTAGATTGAATAATAAATGTATGACCCATAAGAGAAAAAAAAACAAAAACAAAACAAAACAAAACAAGCTTAGCTTCATTTAAATTATTTTTTCCCTGTGAATATATTCAGAGAAGGAAAATAACAGTTAAAGACTGGAAGAAAATGTTCATTAACTAAATCAGTTTTCTAGGTCTATCATAAGTGACCCCAAACTTGCTTCCCTGAGACAACAGAAATTTATTCTCACAGAGTACTGGAAGCCTAATGAGCAACATGAAGTTGTCAGCAGATCCAAATTCTCTTGGGGGAAATGTAGAGGAAAGAGTCTTTCTCATTTCTGACTGCTGGTGATTTCTGGCAAACTGTTGTTTCACTGCTTGCTTTGTTCTAGTGTTCTCCTTGTGCAGACACACCCCAATCTCCCCTTCTCATAAGGGTACAAGCCCATAAACTGCTACGACATTAGTTTATTTTGAGTATTTCTTTAGAAACTACATTTCCAAATAAGATCAGAATCTTGAACTCCTTTAGGGATAAAAAAATAGGTAATAACATAAATTATCTACTTAGCAAAGACCTTATACTAATCATATAAAAAAAATCCCTCAGCAGTAAATAAAAAGTGGTTACAAAATGGGCATGTGATATCAACAGATATTTCACCAAAAAGGAGATACGGGAATCGAATAAGCACAGAAATAAATGGTTAATGTCAATGACCATTTGAGGAGTACACATTTCAAACCATGATGAGATAGCACAACATAACTATTAAAACAGATGAAATATAAAATATGATAACACTAAATAATGACAAAGATGTGGAGAAATCTGAATCACTCGTACATTGCTGAACTGGTCGGGGGGGGAGGAGGAGAAACAGTATAAACTGCTTGGAAAGACTTCTTCAGTTTCCTAAATTCAAGCACACATACAGCCCAGTGATTGACCAACAAAAATGGAAGCATATATTCACATAAAAGTTTTCACTGCTACTCATAGCAGATTTACTTATACTATCGCAATAGTCTAAATATGCTTCAATGGGTACCAGTTATGTAATCGCTATTATAGCCACACAGTAGACTCCGAGTCAGCAACCAAACAGAGTGAACTACTGATAACAGGCAATAGTTCGGCTAAATTGCAGTGGCATTAAACTTAATAAAAGCTTATCCCCAAAACTGGTATACCCCATTATTCTATTCATGTAACTTTTTAAATAACGGCCAAACCAACAAATTAGGGTCTTCAGTGGAATAAGGAGGAAGGTCAGGTATAAATCTAAAGAGCGTGCGGGAGTTGTTTTGTGGTAATGGACCCAGCTGCTGCACATTTTAATTGTGGAGGTGGTTGCACAAATCGACACGTGCACAAAACTATTCAGACACATGTAAATGCATGTTAAATGGGAACATTTAATTAGCTATTTGTCGACAGTAATGTATGAATGTGAATTTTCTGGGTTTTGATATTGTCCAACAGCTCTGCACAAATTCGTTATTAAAGGAATCTGGGTGCAGGGCACACAGGACTTTTTCTACATTTTGCAAATTTTGATATAATTATTTCAAATTTAAAAGGTATATGGCCCCTGCTCAGATGTAGCCCATGGCAGCTCAGTGTCCAAGAGGGTTCCCCAGTAATGGGAACAGGGACCATCTCTGACATGAATTCAGTGGCTGGCTCTTTGATCACCTCCACCTGAGGGGGGAGCAGCCTTACTAGTCCACAGAGGAAGACAATGAAGCCAGTCCTGATGAGACCTGATAGGCTAGGGTCAGATGGAAGGGGAGGAAGACCTCCCCTATCATTGGACTGGGGGAGGGGCATAGAAGCAGAAGAGGGAGGGAGGGTGGGATTGGGAGGGGATGGAGTAGGGGGCTACAGCTAGGATACAAAATAAATAAACTGTAATTAATAAAAATAAAATTAAAAATAAAAGGTATATGAAAATAAAGGGTGTGAGTATCATATTTTAATCATCTTTGACAGGGTTGGAAGAAGTATTATCAACCCTATATAGTACTAACAAAGATTTACTGGACTGCTAGGATAAGCATTTTCCATTCAGTGCCTTGTATTCATAAGAAGTATAGCGTTGTGTCATTCTTTCTAGATCAGAAACTTGAAATACAGAAATTGGATAAGTTGTGTCAGAACAGACTTGAACCTTGGGGTCTATCGGACTGCAAAACTTGGGACCCTATGCAAAAAGCCATCAGGGATCCATACTTGGGCAGTTGTGGGACCAATTGAAGCATCACGTCAGTTGTGTAGCTGTGCTTGGAACACAGCCAACATGCAGTAAACAGCTTTTAGTATTGGCATCTTCCTGATAATGATTTGTTAGTTGTGGTCGTGGCTTTAGCATTGAAAGCCATGTGGTCCCTGAATTTACGACAATGTCTCAAATCCCCATCTGTATAATCATAAAGACACCTACTTCATAGAGTCACTGTGAATGTAAGCTAAAATTACGGGTGATGATGTATGTGCAAAGCTCAGGGTAAACAGTAAGTTCTCTGCATGCTAGTGGCAGTGCAGTTTATTCCATTACTTTACCTCTAGATTGGCAGCTAAAAAGCTTTTTGCTTCTCAGCCATGCCATGATGCACAAGCTCATCACCCAGCTCGCTCACTGCGTGTTTCTATGGCATCAATCACCATAGTTTCTAGCTTCTTTGACAGAAATATTGGGTGAAAGGCAGTTTAACAGAAGGAATATGTGAATTTGATTCAAAGAACACCATCCTTTCCACTTTTAATCCATGTTTAGCTGAGCAGCTGGCACCAGGTCACAAACTTACTATGGCCCCCTTAATGGTCACTGCTTTCCAATCTCTTTTGCAAAACTTTAATAAAGCCATGCATTCTGGATTAGTTTTCTGAGGTTACTAATAACTGGTAAACCTTTCTGAACTAATTTTGTCTTCAGAGATAAAATTTCACAGCTGTTTCCCTACAGCACGACTGGCAAGCTTTGACCTGTGGACCATTTGTTTTTGTATTACCCATATAGAGTTGATTTTACATTTCTTGATGCTTGGAGAAATTTTTCTTAAAAATTATGACATGTAAATATCACATTAAATTCACATTTGAGTGTCCAACAACCAAGCTTCCTATTGGAACACAACTACTGTCCTTGTTCATGAAGAACTAAGTGACGGTAAAGCTTAAAATATTTGCTACTTAGCCCTGAACAGATAAACTTTGTCAAGCCTAGCTCTACAAGATAAAAACATCAGTAATTAGTAATAGGCATGCCTGTACTCAACCTATAGTTAGTCACTAACCATCAGCTCATTCCACTTTCCTCTTTGCTTTTTCTAAGTTTTGAAATCACACTGATCTCCTCCAGTGCACAGCAAGGAGAATAAGGTCTAATTTCTGCTTCATATTTTCATCCCACAGGGTGCCTAGCACAGGGGTTTACTCATAATAGAGCAAATAGACAAATAATGAGAGTTTTAAAGAGAACAGAGATACATCGAATTTCCATAGCAACTGTGTTCACTGTGCAAGGCTGAGGGTTAAATGTGAAGATGCCACAGGTAGAAATGATCCTTAAACTCGGGAGCAGGTAGATGCACACATCACACTTCTGTTTAGATGTCTGTTGTTTTTACACTTGGAATACAGACTTTTCTAATAGAAACACAAAACCCACAGACCATGAAAAGATAAAGCTGCTAGGTTTGACTAGATAATAATAAAGACTCTCTGCATGGCAAGAAACATCCAAACAAAGAAAATGATAACTGATTGCATGTGTGGAGGAGCTCCAGAAAGGATTAATATCAGATAAAGAACAAACTGCCCCAAATGAATTGTGTTTATAAATCAGTAAGAATAAGAGCAATATGTCAGAGAAAACTAGGTGAAGATGAACAAGCAGCTTACAGGAGAGCAAATACAGATGGCTGCTGAATTGTTAAAGTGATGCTCAGACTCAGTAATGATAAGAAATGCACATTTAAAATCCTCCACAATCCCATATTGATCCCTGGTGCTGACAAGGTTGCATGTTTTATTGGTATAAGTTTGGGGCAGCAAGCACGCTCACATTTTGCTGTTAGAAGCATTATAATTTTCTCTTTGTGAAAAAAAATGCACCTACCTCTTTAACTAACACTTCTAGACATGAATTCCATCAAGGTGCACATACATGTGTAAAATCATCTATACCCAAGGTAGGCCATTGAGAAACTTAACAAATTTTATGATTTATTAATTGTACAAAATAATGAGTTTTCATTATGATATTTTCATACAAATGTATAATGTATTCAGCTCCTATATATCTCTCATTGTTCTCTTTTATTCTCCTCCAAGCCTAGATTCATCATTGCATTTTTTTGTAAAATATTAGGAAAATGAAATATAAACAGAGAAATCTGTGAAATCAAATATCCAGTACTTAGTTATTTTGCATTATAACAAGAAAGTGATTTACATTCTGGAAACAGGAAATAAAGGTTAAAATGTCTATGGATAACCTTTTGTACATCCTTAATTTGTGTCATGTGATGAGGGTTTGGAGGTAAGAAAGGGAAGAAAGAAATGTTATTGAATTTTAATCTCAGAAATAAAAATAAATAAATATTAGCTTTTAATGAAAACAGAAAAACTAAGAGAATTCAGTTACTTTTTAAAATGTGTGTTTACTTTTTGTGTTGTGCTGGTAGATACAGACTTAGTTAATGGTACAACCCACTATGCCTTTGTAGTACATTTCTTGTGTATGTTTGCAGTAGTTAGCAAAATCTAAAGCATAAGAAATTATTAATTTAGGTGAGACTGTAAGTGACTAAATAAACTTTGACTGAGTTTAGGACTGCCTTGAAAAAATGAGGTTTGTAGAAATAACACATTTTAATTTAGTAACAGGCAGTGATGGTAATGAACATAGGCAAAGATTCTCACTTATGTGGAATCATGATTTTTGGCAATAGAAGTGTAAATAGGAGAATAATTCAAATTTCTAATTATTCTCCTATGCCAAATACATCAGCTAGAGGTTAGTCATTACACATATTTATAACAAGTGATATTTCCCTCTTATTTTCTGCACCCTGTTCTGTTCAGCCTAGGATTGCTCATGAGAAAACAAAACAAAAAAAAAAAAGGTCTCTGCATCACCCCAGGTTACTGCGGGTTTGTCATCTCTTTCAAAACAGTCTTTCTCCACAAATATCAAATGAAATCTGGATCATTAATGGCTCCTCTATAAGCTAATCAACACTTAAAAGCCATTCTCAGAGTGCCTTCTTTCTAAGGATGAAAATAAAGCATGTGCATACATACAGATAGCAACCTCTTACAATTGTAATTAATTTTACTTGCATTAAATATCAGGCCTGCTCTCCCTTGCAGTGGAACCCTTTAGCAGCCAAATAGTATCCCACATGATGACTAGTCCATGGTTTCCAACGACATTAGCCATACTATTCCATATGGTACCACTGCCTGTTTGCCATGCTTCCCCCCCTCCCCCTTGTCAGCTTGCTAGTGCTAAAAATGTAGGCTGGAAGGTGTCGAGGTTTTTTCTCTTTAACCTTCCTTCTCTATGCTTCCACAAACATTGCGGACTGAGTTAACGAATAAGCACCCCTCGCTGCTGTTTCCCATCACAGTTTTAAAAGCAGGAGTATTTATAGCACTGTCCCCTTCGCTAGCTATAGTTCCCCACCTTGTTTTTCCCCTTTCCCTTTTTCACAGGGTCCTGCTCTCCCAGTCTCTAGAACACCTTTTTCACCTTCATGTATGTATATGTGTGTAACAGTAGTTGTTACAGAAGGGGGTGTGACAGGAGTGAAGGGGCTCTAAACTAGAGTGCTCATGCATGAAATTCTGAAAAAAAAAAAACCTCTTTGAAACATTTTAGGCAGGAATACTTAAGTGACTTGGTTGCATAGGTTTCAGGGTAGAAGTGGCAAAAATCGTCAGTAGTGCTTTCTCTGACCTCTTCTGTAAGTCGTATGCTTTACAGCTCCTGACATATGGAAAGAATTGGGACTCATAGGGGCTCACAGAGACTGAACTGACAACCAGAGAACTGGCACGGGTCTCACCTAGGCCCTTTGCATATGTGTTATAGTTGTGTGACTTGGTCTTCCTGTGAGACTCCTAACAGTGGGAATAGGGGCTGTTGGTTTTGTTTTGTTTTGTTTTGTTTTCCATTTTTGCTTGCTTTTGGAACCCATTTCCTCATACTGCATTGCCTCGTCCAGCCTTAATAGGAGGGGAGGTGTCTAGTCTTGTTGCAACTTAATTTGATCTGTTTGGTTGATATCCCTGCTCTTTTCAGAAGGGAAAAGTCGGAAGAGTGGATAGGGATGGGGGAGATAGGAGGGAGGGACCGGTGGGAGAGTAGGGAGGGAAACTGCCATCAGGAGGTAATATGTGAGAGAATAAATTAATAATATTTTAAAAATCCCATAGAGGGACCAGAGAGATGGCTCAGTAGCTTAGGGGCTTGCAGCCAAGCCTGACAACTTGGGTTCAATCCCTTACACATGTGGTGTAAGGAGAGAACTGATTGCAACCTGTCCTCTGACATCCACCTGTGCACATGCTGAATAAAAGTTTTAATCGAACACCTGTAATCTTAGCACTCTGTGAGGCAGAGGCAGGCAGATCTCTGTGAGTTCGGGGCCAGCCTGGTCTACAAAGTGAATCCAGGACAGCCAAGTCTCCACACAGACAAACCCTGTCTCAAAAAAAAATAACAAAAAAATATAATGCTTTAGAAAGAATCCCAAGGAATTAATTAGCACTACACCTGAGCCCACCCTTGACCTTCACACCAGTTTGGTTCATTAATTTTATTGATCTTATTTTTATTTCTGCTCTTAATTCAACCCTACTATAGGTGAAGCCAATATAGACAACTTTGACTAGAATGGTATAGAACTCAGATGAATTCACCTACAGCTTAAACATCTGATCATCATTTTAAATGTAAAATAAAAATGGTACATTTGAGTCCATGACCCACATTCTAGCAATCGGAAAAGCATGGCTGCTCATCAATGTAAGTAAAGTTTTAAAGGAATACAGCCACACCTCTGCTTTTGTGTTGTCTGTGACTGCTTTCAGAGTACAGCTGGGTTGTAGTAACAGAGAACACAGCACCCACGTGCCTGACATATTTATTGGCCTTTTTACATAAAAAAGAAAAAAAAGAATAAAAAACCTTGTTGACTCCTGCTTTCTCTGAATGATACTATGACAAGTGGTACAGAGAATGGAGTATTCATTCAACAAACAGCTAATACTGCACTGAGCTCTAAGAGTTGTTAGGGATCAGGAGTTATAAGATCACAGAGGTCCAGAATACTGTTTGTCTCAAAAACACTCTCAGCAACAAAAGAAAGGACAGCTTTTTATATGACAGAGTAAACAATGACAAACTTTGAATCTGAGTGCTACAGTGAAAAGCCACCAAGCATAGCATGGTGATCTGAGACAGACTAATCTGCTCTGTCTTTCACAGAAGTAATTATGTGTTTTCTGGAAAACTGGAAGACTGTCATTCATTGCAGTGGAAAAATTCTTAACCCAACTAACTGATTATCTCAACTAAATAGCATATTAGACTGAAAGAGCAAAGACTCCTAACTATGTAAGCAGTAAATAAAGACATTGGGTACAGCTTTATTCATGCACAGGTAGGCATTTAATTTGTCTAATGCTTATCAATATTCTATTATTATCCTAGTTATAGATATAAGGCAATTGAAATAGAGACAAGTGAAGTAACTTGTACAAATTGTACATCTAATGAATGGGCGGTTAGAAAATTAATCTATTGGTCAGAGAAGATAGCTTAGTGGTGAAGGCGCATGCTGACAATTCTGATTATCTCAGTTCTGTCCCAAGAGTCACACAGTGGAAGGAGAACCAACTCCTACAGGTTGTCTTCTGACTTCCACACAAGTGCACTCCACTCCACACATTCATTAATAAGTTTAAAAATTCTTTTTTTAATTTTTATTTTTTTCATAACTTGTTCATTATATAGCCCTGCTGTAGCCACCTCCCTCAACTCCCTCCCCTGTTCCTACCCTCCTTCCTTCTTCCCCCTATCCCCTTCCCCTAGTCTATTGAAAGAGGGAGTTCTCACACAATTGGCATCTGCCCATAGCTTGTCAAGTCTCTTTCCGTGACCTAGCAAAATTCTTAATGGGAAAACTTATTTATGTAATTTGGCTTTGGAGTCTGAAAGTTTAAGCCCAGAACTGAGGACTGGATTTTGGGTTCTAGCACCTGCAGAAAACCTGGGCATGGTCCCTAGCACTGAGGTGAGAATTGCTAGAGCCTGCTGGCTGCCAGCCTAGCACCAGACTCTGTGAGAGACCCTACAAAGGAATAATGTGCAAAGCGATAATAGAAGCCACTGACACTCGTCTCTGGCCATTTCACACACACAAAGACATACACATCTTCACAACCTGTACATACACTGCATTCATAGAAATCTTTAATTCTATGGTTGGAGTTCCCTGAAAGATCAAGGTTAAAAATCTCATATTAGGTAAAAAATCATAGAATCATCTCTCCAACCCCAGTATTAAAGGGTTTAGCAGGCATTTACATGTATCAAACTGTAAAAACTACAAGGAAAAAGAGAAGACACTTTTTTCATTCATTACACAAATAATAGATGGGTACAGTGTACCAATCCGTATTCCAGGCTCTTGGGGGGAAATGTAGTGAACAAAATAGACAAAAATCCCTGCTCTTACACCATGTGTATACTCATAGAAGGCAAAAATAATAGTGAGAAAGTTAGAATATGCCATATATGATCTATTCGACCTGCCTCCTTCAGCCCACACACCTCTCTTTAGCCCTATTGTACAGATGAGAAAATCCAGACTTAGAGAGGTTAGGTTCTGACCCAAAATCATCATTAATGAGCAGCGGGGTCCCGGTTTGCTTCTGGGGGTCTGGATAGGAATGGACTAACCCATAGTTGTAGTCAACAACAAATTTTTTTTGAAGTCAAACAGCTGCAATGGTAAGAACTTGATCTGAAGAAGACCTATTAGAAACTCTGAGCCAATAGGCCAAAACACAAAGATTCTTATGGAAAAGATGACCCTTTTGCCTCTAGAAAGAATAATAAGAGCGATTTCTGAGATTGATACTCGTAAAAAAAAAAAAAAAAAAAGCCAGGATTGAAATTCTAAGATAAAGGATCATCTTCAAGACTGTCCTAAACTGCCTGAGGAAGCGTCAGTGTGCCTGAGAAGAACAGCTCACCCTAAGGAAGAGGGGAACTAAAACACATATTTGTGCCTTAGGCCTTGATTTCAAAGTCATCTAATGTAATGTATTTGTCACCCAAGGTAGCCTCAATCAAGTGCCCTGTCACCCATATCCTGAAAGAACATGTTCTTCCACAGAGTGTACCACAAAGCGGGCAGCTTTTGTATTTTCAGTGGCAAAACTTTGCAAGGATTTGGAGTCAAATCATTCAGCAATTGGCACCTAAATGTTTGAATTTCCTATAATTTGGTGGAACCTTCAAATAAAATGTCTACAAAACTTGAATGGACTTACCTAACCCATAGTTCGGTTTTTAAGTTTCTTGAGCTTGTGTTTATGCAGCTAAAGCTTTGCTAAAGTCTGTATAACGATGTAGTAATTTTCAATATGCCATCATCTCAACCACTGTATAAATGTTTTAACAATCAGTTGTTCTACAATGTCACCAGCTGGCTGAGTAGATGCTCAGATTTGGCACTTTCAAGGGTGATGGAGGGAAAATAATTTATGGATGAATCTAAGCCAGCATCTAGATATGTCTAGATTCTTTGACATCATTGAGAGTTCCCAAATATTTGTTTTGTATGTATGTATGTATGTATGTATGTATGTATTACACTTTGGATTCCCACTGCAGCCCCTTCCCTCAACCCCTCCCAGTCCCATCCACCCTCAAACTTTCCCCTATGACCTTTCCTTAGTCCCCTGATAGGGGAGGACCTCATCCCCTTCTATCTGATCCTAGCCTAGCAGGTCTCATCAAGGCTGGCTGCATCATCTTCCTAAATGGCCTGCCAAGGCTGCTCCTTTCTCCCCCCCCCAGGGGGAGGTGATCCAAGAGCCAGCTACTGATTCCATGTCAGAGAAAGCCCCTCTACCCCTTACTAGGGAACCCACTTAGAAACTGAGCAGCCAATGGGCTTCCTCTGAACAAAGGATTTAGTTCCTCTCCATGCGAGGTCTCTGCAGGCTCAACTGGGCCCAGGTATTATGGCTCTGTTGTTGGCCTTGAGGAGTTACTGTCCCTCCAGGTCTTTCTATCTCCCTCTTTTCCCATAAGGTTTCCAGCACTCTGCCCAAAGTTTGGCTATGAGTCTCAGTATCTTCTTCAAAACCCTAGTGGGTAGAGTCTTTCAGAGGTCACTGTGGAAGGCTCCTGTCCTGTTCCTTGTCTTCTCCTTTTCGGATGTATATTCTGTTTGCCCTTCTAAGTGAGGATTAAGCATCTTACCTAGGGTCTTCCTTGTTGTTTAGCTTCTTTAGGACTATAAATTTAAGTATGTTTATCCTATATTATGTGGCTAATATCCACTTATAAGTGATTATATTCCGTATGTGTCTTTCTACTTCTGGGCGAGGAATATCGAATGACAGAGAAACACTTAAAGAAATGCTCAACAAGCTTATGCAAATGAAAATGACCCTGAGATTTCATCTCCCACCCATCAGAATTGCTAAGATCAAAAACTCAAATGACAACACTTGCTGGAGATGATGTGGAGAAAGGGGAACCGTCCTCCACTGCTGGTGGAAATGTAAACTTGTACAACCACTTTGAAAATCAATCTGGCGCTTTCTCAGACAATTGGGAATAGTGTTTCCTCAAGATTAAGCTATACCACTCCTAGGCATATATCCAAAAGATGCTCAAGTATACAAGGACATTTGCTCAACCATGTTCTTAGCAGTTTTGTTTGTAATAGCCAGAACCTGGAAACAACCCAGATGTCCATCAGTGGAGAAGTGGATGCAGAAATTGTGGTACATTTACACAATGGAATACTGCTCAACAATTAAAAACAAGGAAATCATGAAATTTGCAGGTAAATGGTGGGAACTGGAAAAGATCATCCTGAGTGAGGTAACCCAGAAGCAGAAAGACACATGTGGTATATACTCACCAAATACTTGTTTTAGGAGTGCTCATGGTCAACTAAGGGATCACTATGCTTTTTCCATGGAGCAGACAAAGTAATTGAATGTACCGGAAAGACAGACTGAGCCACTACAGAGAAACCCAGAATAACAGCATTACTTCAAAAAGCTCCCCTCAGGGTAGGGATTCTAAGCTGGAAATACAGTAAATGCACTCTGCTTTGAGTATTCCATAAGGCTATGAGTTTTCTGTGCCCCCAAGTCCCTTTAAGAATTCCCTGTCCCTACTCATTTCATGTGCTGTGCTGTCTCCATTTTCATAAATAATATTTCTTACCCAGATCTGATCTCTTTATTCACAATTACACTAAAAAATGTTCTGGAACCATTTCAACAACAATTTTTGCTATGGTAATTACAGTAGACACTTGGAGTCTTCAGATTACCAGAACTCTTAGTGGCATCGGAGGCCACTGGTTTACTAACTTCTTGAAATGTTCTCCATTCTTGGTATCCAGGATACCATCCTTTGTGGATTTTCCTCCTACTTTCCTCTCCCTTCTTAGTGTCTTCAAGGCTCTTCTGCAGAAACTCTAACTGGGATCTTCAGGGCAGAAATCTGTGTCTGACTCCATCTTGCAAAAGCACCTCTCTACTTTCTCAATACTACTAATAAATGCAAGAGAATGTTAATTATTTTACAGTAGCCTTTACACGGTGAAACATAAAGGGATGAGCAGTTCCTAAGATGAGGTTATGTCCCAATATATTTTCTCTGTTAGTTCACCAAGGCCCTTAAATAAGACAGGCATAACAAGCACAGTAAATAAGAATGATCCTCTATTCTGCTCCATTAGCAGGTGCTTGGAATTTTAAAAATAGATCTTTTTCAGTATGGAAAGATTCTATACTTTTATTGAAAAACTGGTTACCTGGACCACACAAATTTTCTTCCTTTGCATGAATCAGTAATCTTGTCTGCGATGAATCAGTTGGAGTGCTCTTACATAAGAGCACAATAGCTAAGAGACCAAACTACTGGAAGAAATACCAGGGCAAAGGAGTAGTTCTCTTTCGTCCACAGGACCTCATAATGTTATTTAAGTAACTGCCCAATGAAATAGCTGCTTCCTGTGCAAGTTTAGAATAGCTCCTTCCCCAGCCTTTCAAATAAATAGTGTAGGAAAGCATATGATCATGTCAAGGGAAACTTTAGCTATCTATTGTTCCTGGATCATTTCCTGAGGATACGGTCAGAGAAATTACAGGAAGTTGATGATCACCATCTCTTCTCTAACTGATGTCAGTTGCAACAATGAACTTTGAAGTGCAGATAACCAATGAACCTTCCATTTACTTCAGTTTATAGAGTTTGTGAATACATAGGCCTCTCTAATATTGGTCACTTTGAGGATACTGAAGCAATACTTTGAAAGAGGAATTGGGAATAAAGATATCAAAAGAAGCATAATGAAATGACAATGAGACAATCAGGCTCTGAAGACCTTAAATACATTATCTTAGTTAATCTTTAAACCTTACTTATAAGATAGACATAACTTACTATCTCTATATAATAAAGAACAAATTAAAGCTCAAGAAATTAAATAAACTCAGTTGAAGTCACATGACTAATATGTGGGAGATGGAATCCAAAATGAGATCTGTTTTAATCACATGCTTCCTGTAAGTCATTTGCTCGGTTAACCCCATGAGAAAGAAAAAGGAAGAGGTTTAAATGGATAAAATATAAATGATTGCATTAAAATGCCTGAAAATATCAATGATGTACTTTCAGATATTTCTCTGTATCCAATATAACTATGATGCTCAGGAGAAGATGAAAATCAGCCTAGCTTCATTGCCCTTAAGCAATTCACATTCTCCTATATCCTTTTCCAAGAAGAAACTGGTCCTCTGCTATTGTGAATTTTGTCCTTATGATTAGAATATTGATTTTTCAAAACTCATGACCAATTTACAGACCACAGACGGATGACTTTGAACCCCAAGGACTGAAGGCTAAGGTAGGTTATGAGCATTCAGGAACAGAAAGAAAGGGAGGACTAGTCTTTAATGAGTAAGCACCAGGGTATGCCTAGCATTCTAGTCACCATAGCCCTCCTCTAAGAGAGTGCCACAGAAAATGGCAGACGACAACTGGAACAACATGGGAAAGTGACTGAAGCCAATTGAGAGATTATAAGTGACCCTTTCAAACTTAGGTTGGCCTCCTGTGAGCTTCAGGTTTTTGTTTTTTCTGGATTCCTCAGTTTTTTTTATTCATTTTGTATCCCCCCATAAGCCCCTCTCTCCTCCCCTCCCGATCCCACCCTCCCTCCCCTTTCTGCATGCATCCCCCTCCCCAAGTCCACTGATAGGGGAGGTCTTCCTCTCTTTCTTTCTGATCTTAGACTATCAGTTCTCATCAGAAGTGGCTGCATTGTCATCTTCTGTGGCCTGGTAAGGCTGCTCCCCCCTCAGGGGGAGGTGATCAAAGAGCAGGCCAATCAGATTATGTCAGAGGCAGTCCCTGTTCCCATTACTAGGTAACCCACTTGGACACTGAACTGCCATGGGCTACATCTGTGCAGAGGTTCTAGGTTCAGGTTTTTTGGGGGAGCTTCTTTTGTTACCTTACCCTCATGTAACTACACAAACGCAGGAGCAGAAATCCTTATTCTTATATTGTTTCATCATGGGAATCTCTCTCTCTCTCTCTCATACACACAGTCCAGCAATATCAACCCATCTTTCAATGATCAACTTAAAAATCACTTTCTCTGTGAAGTGTTCTTCATCCAATTTCAAATTAATCCATTACATTCTCCATGTTGTCATAAACTTTACTTGTACATGTCATAGCATATAGATTCTATTTCTGTGAGACATGTTTGTTTCTTACTAATGGGTGAGCTCTTTGAGGGTAGTTTTGTTTTTACCTTACAAACAGGATAGAGAGTTTTATCATTGTTCTATGTACTTTTCTTATTGTCTTTAGGTCTTTAGAGACTGATAAATGGACCAGCACAAAGAAAGGCTCTTGATACATGCCTACTAAATCAATGAATCACTATGGATTGGTAAATTCATGAGTGATAGAGACAAAGCATGACATGTGAAACATTCAAACAGTGGGCAAGATTTTAAAATATTTTTTTTCCCTAAAAAGATTTGATATGGCTTAAAAACCACTTGAATTAGGGAAATTTTGCAGAGAACAAGTGAATTATTTTGTTGCAAAGACTAATCTCTTAGTTTAGCACATAATAAAATATATCTTCCAAGCTTTTCTAATATTTCATCCTCAGTACAAACATATAATCCTCAGCTAAAAGAGTAATGCTGCTGAAAAAGCTTAAAAATACTAACAGACTTGGTGTCCTTTTTTTTCATTATTCCTTTCTCAAAGCTAACTGCTAGAGGACATAGGTGAGAAAAAAAACTGTCAAGTGGAAATGAAGAAAAGTGTCAAAAAGAAATAAAGTTTCAAGGCAAAAGAGAAAGTAACCTTTGCCCGCTGAGAAAGTAACCTTTGCCGGCTGAGATGTGCTAGTATGTGAGTCAGTTGGCCTTAAATGGAACATCTACCAGATTGTAAAGATTTTGAAGAAACCTATTTTGCAAGAAGTGGGAAAGATTTGGGACAGACAGGAAAAGAGGGAGGAAAGGGGGAGGAGGGAGGGAGGGAAAGACAGTCAGACAGAGATGCGAATTAAGGGAAAGGCGAGAAAAACAAGCAATTCTATCAGAAATGGAAGCACAGATTGAGAGCACTATCAAGACAGAAATTATTCTCTTTGATTAGCTCTTTTGAGCTGTGGCACATATTGACAAGGTTGGCTGTGGGCTTGAGATAAAGAGAAGCTGAGTACCCTACAAAGGGACTGGATATGGAGGCAAGGCTTGTTCCATGTGCTTAATCAGTGCACTGCCTCCGTGTGTGTGTGTGTGTGTGTGTGTGTGTGTGTGTGTGTGTGTGTGTGTGTTTCTGTCTGTCTGTCTGTCTGTCTGTCTGTGTGTTTGTGTGTCAGTATCTGTGTATGTGGTTAGGTTTCTGAGACATGTTCTCATGTAGCCCAGACTGGTCTTTTAACTCACTATGAAACTGAGCATGACTTTGTATTCCAGATCTTCCTGCTTCCACTTCCCAGATGCTAGTATTATAGGAATGTACCACCACATCATGCTTAATAACCCTAATTTTAAAGGGAAGAGTGATGCTTCAAATGTAAACATTTGAAACATTTACTTTGGGGTCCTTTTAAAAAGAAAATCCTTGTAAATTACAGTAATAGTTTGTTTGTCAATGTAGAAAATACTTTCAGAAAATATAGAAGAAACACCTAAATTTTTCTATTTGTTAATGAACTTTTCTTATTGTCAATTGCTTAAACCCAGTCCCCTCCTCCCCAGAAAGACAAGTTACAGCTAACGCTCAAACATTCATCTTCCCCTTCTAATTGCTGTGTAGGAGTAAATCTGTGATTCTGGAAGCAAACTTCAGTGAATAAATGAACGACTCTCTCATTTGCTATTTGGAAGTTATAAAAATTACAAGACATTATTCCATTATATTCCCTCATTTCCTTGTCATTGGGAAAGGTTCCAACCTTTCATCATATTAAAAAGCAATTATCAAAATGTTTTATTCTATAATAAGTTTGACTAGTAGCAGAGAAAGTATTCAGAAATCAAAATAAGGGGGTTCTTTTTAGCATATAAACAGGTGAGTCAACCATCCAAATTTGAAAGAAAAAAATGTCAGAGAAAGCTTCCTCAGGAAACCATCCATTTCGGAGTTTGTTATCTTTATTTTGGCATTTTTATACTTTCTGCTTCCAGCTAAGCCCTCCTGATTGCACTAGAGATCTCCTTGGTAAGTAGGTGGCCTGGTGGAGTTGTTACAACTCCTACAAAAAGTGGGCACATGGCACTTTTCACCAAGATAAGCTGCCTTTGCTAAAAAGAATTCAGAATGTGCCCTCCCATAGTCGTTCAACCAATAGTAGGCTCTCTGAAATGCGGCACTACACTACTGAGCTGGGCAGAATTACAAAGAGATTTAAAGTTATACCTCCTAACTCCTCTGTGATAACCCTTAACATTTGTACAGACTCTTAAAACTTACAAAGGACTTTCCTTCCTAGGCTCTCTCTTTTATCCCCACGGTAACACAAATGAGCCAGTAACATCTCTTCACAAATTGATAAATGAGAAGCTAAGGCTCAGAGAGTCAGCATGCCTGGTCGGGACTCATGAGGTTAGTTAGCAAAAAGGTATCAGTGGCCTGAGCAGGTGCCCTGGACCTTTGAGGAAGTATGCAGTGCTCTTTTACACCCTGCTGCTTCTTCCAGAGCAACCAGTGCAGAAGCATGCACAGGAAAGACAGAGCATGTAGAATTGCGCACTGCATTTAAAACTATCAGCCCGAGTGGTCAGCTTTAAATGCAGGCAAAGGATATATATTTGATGAGATGGGCTGGAGTGTGACTTATGTCTAGAACTGCTGGAGTCCACAGCACCTTTGTGTGAAGTAGGCGGGAAAGGTGTTCTCTTCTGATGGATGCAGTTCTGAGGCTGCTCGTAGCTCACAGAAACTTTGCACAAAATGGAAAGGGTGGAAAATAGGTTTCCTCTCAGTGGATGTAACCAGTACCTACCTGAAGCAGGGCTTGGGTTTCAACCACAAAAAAGGATAGCTTGGTACTAGACCTTTCTACTTGATAGTACATGCTGGAACTGGAAAACCTAGAAGTAGGAAAATATTTCTAGACTCTTTGCTATTCAGTAGCAATAATTTTCAATTGGGGCATCTTAGATATGCTGGATCCTAGTCTCACTTCCCAAACCTATTGCCTCAGAATTTGCATTTCATGAAATCCACAAGGGATTCTATATGCTACAAACAGAAGGTGAGCCTAGAGAAGGATCCTGCATAGGAATAGGAAAGTGAATCAGCAATCACCCCTGAAGTGGCGTGCAAATTTGTCAGGCTGCAGAAAGAGGCTCTCTGTGTAGAACTCAGGATACTAAAAATGCTTCTTTTCTTTCTGGTTTCCTTCATTAGACTGACATTGTTTGTGCCATTTCTGATTCACTAAGCCCTTTACAGCTCCTGCTCCTGCTCCTGGGGAGGTCACTGCCTAGACATAATGGTGAACATTCAGACCAACAGAAGTGCAGTGAAGATGTGTGCAAAGTTCGGGAGGAACACAGAGGCACAGTGAGCAACCATAACCATGCCTGCTATGTGGGTTGAATGTTGAAAGATGAGGGACTGCTCATACACAGAGAAGTGTTTCATCAGGCAAAGGTGGGACCCAGGCAGGTGGTAGGGTGCTGAATCTGCAATAGTTTACATAGTCCTCCCTTGCCTCTGTCTCAGGGTCTAGCCCAATGACCAATGAATAGCTGTCACTCAGTGAATACTAGCACTAACTGACTGACAAAGGGCTAGGACTAAAAAGTATGAAAGAATGGCATTAGAAAAAACAGGGGTTCAGACTAACTAGGGAAAGGGAGACGTCATATAATTTTCCCTGAAATAATATGTTACATTTGGTTTTGGGAAGGATCTAAGAAATGTAGTGTGATAATAGGATTTCTTAACTGAAAGGAAAATGAAACAAACAACAACAACAAAAAAACCCAGTTAGAAACATTTTTAAAACACACCTGTTTTAAACATGTATAATCTTTTACAACTAGCTGGGCCAACCCTGCAATCAAGTCCGTTCTTCCGAATGAGCTGAGTGGAGGTCACTGAAAAAGGCTGTTGTCTGCTTTTTTTTCCTAAGCACTCTGTGGGGTTCCATTTTGCTTTGGATTAGAAAAATGGACATTTTCCTTTTAGGCATATGTATTGTACAGAACAAGGAAAGTGTTCCCTGGATGAAATCCACTCATTAACCCTATCGCTTACTATCTGCATAAGAGTTTCAGAAAGGGGCAGAGGAAGTATGTCATAGGCCAACAACCCAGGACCCAGAGGGGCTAATTCGGGTTCTGTTGATGCAGGACAACACATTACAACACATTTGCCTCAGGGCCTCTGTGTACTGGCTACTCAGTTGTGCAACGTGAATGGCTCGCAACACGAATCTAGTGGAAGCTGAAAGTAGATGACATTTTATATAATATAAAGGATACATTTCAGAAATGGAAGTTAGATTCTGTTCCTGGGTATAAAATAATTGTTGGGGATCCAGGGAAGACCAAGGGACCCATTGTGGTAGAAGTCAGTAGTGCTGGTGAGGGCCAGAAAGGGAAAGCAGGGATTACAAGTGAAAGGTCTAAAAGGCAATGGCCATCCCATCTGTGGCCCAAAGTCAACACAAAATGCTATATATACTTAAAGCATTATGATATGATTTCTGTTGTATAAAAAATAAAATAACCTAAAGAACCTGCAGTTCTTGAAGATGAGCTTTGTAGATGACAGTGTTGTGAAGCGATATCAAAAAGTTTGACATGTCTGAACCAAGCCTGGGATACAGCAAGATGAGAGCAATGATTCTGCACATATTTCAGGGCTGAAGAGCTAACAGAATGAGAGGAACCATAAATTTGGAGAATTGGATGACTCACACGACTTCTAGTTTAGGTAGTGGCATAGACTGATGAAGAAAATGAAAACAGTGAGTTAGAACCTGAACACATCCAGCTGGGGATGCTTAGGTGTCATTGACGTGCCGATGAAGTGCAGCACTGGAGTCCAGTGGGAATGCTGGCTTGGTGATACTGATGCTGATGTTATGAGCATATTAGTAATGAAAGCCATACAAGTAAACTGTCTTTTCCCAGGAGAATAGAGTACAGTCAAGGATAAGAAGACAAACCCAGGAAAAGCCAACAAGAACCAGCCAGCTACTGAAAGGTGACATGAAATCTAGGGAGGGCAAGTTTGCTAAGATTTTTAATGTTACAAGAAGTTGGAGAGGGTAAGGGCTTAGAGGGCATCACCAGTGTTGATGTCAGATTGTGCCTACCCTAAATTACTCCACACTGTGGAAAACAATAGTTTTTATATACTTTGCCTTGCCCTCAGAGACTCGATTTTACAAAGAGCATTTGGATCTGTTTTGGGGTTAAAGCATGACTCTGTGCCTCGGTGGATACATAAACAGCACCATCTGCCTGGTCCTATCCACGAGACACAGACTGATCAAAACTTACTCCTAAAAGAATACCAGTCTAAAGTTTCTCAACCACCCTACAAATCCATCAAAGTAAATGGAGAGAGACCACAGAGAAATGTTATATATATATTAAAATCAAATTTGGAAAACCAGATTTATATGTAAAGGGCTTATCAGCCACTCTAGACTGAGAAATAGGTGTAAGCCTGACTTTACCTGGCCCCCATAACAGTGATTGCCTAGGCAGACTGTTACCTGACTACATGGTGAGTGTATTAGGGGACAGGCCATTAGAGAGTTCATGACAATCCTAGGGGCTCCAGGTGGAGCTTTGTCTTCCCTGTTGACATGGTCTCTCAAATGTATGTCTATCTATCTGTCTGCTCCTTGGCAGTTTAAACAAAAAGAGTCTAGTGTTACTGTAACTTGATGTGCCACAATTAGTTGATATTCCAGGGATGTTGGATCTTTTCTGAAGGTAAACAGAGGAGGACTGGATCTGGGGGAAAGGGGAATTGGGGAGATGTGGAGAAAGAGGAAACATCAGTCTGGATGTAATGGATGAGAGAAAAATAATTTTTTAAATTATAGTTTTTAAGGATAGTTAATAAAATCAAGTAATTAATTAAAAAAATCCTCCATAGGCTCATGTGTTTGAACAGTTGGTGGCATGATTTGGGGAGGTTATGAAACCTTTGGGAGGCCCTGCTGGAGGAAGTACATTGATGGGGGTGGCTCATCCAGTTTGCTCATCTAGCTCTCTACGTTCTGTGTGTGGACCAAAATGTTACCACCCAGCTTCGTGCTACTGCCAGCATGTCATGCCCTCTCAACCATTGCAGATTCTTGCCTTCAGGGAGACAAAATAAACTCTTTGTTTCCTTGGTTGCTTTTGATTATACTATTTTATTACAGCAACATAAAAGTAACCAGTAGGATAGCATTAATTTATTCACCCATTCACTAATCTGTCCCTGGCTCTGTCCTTTACCTCTATGGCCTCCATGAACTTACTTTGCTTCTGCAGTTCCATAAGAACTTGACACTCCATTCAACTCTCACCCTCCAGCAGTGTCTCTAGAGGCCTACATCAAAGCTAGTTGTCTGATGCCTCCAGAGACTTATATTTCATACCTATTGACTTCCCCTGCTGCCTTCTCTGTTAGGCTCCTTTGAAATTCCCTGAACTCTACTGTGGCTTTATTAGCCTTTTATAGATATTTTGTAACCTACAGATATGATATATATGGATATTCAACATATCTATATGAATATATGAATATGTATCCATGCAAACATTTACTGCATAATGTGGACCATGTGAGCTTTTTAGTAATTAAGGTTGGGATAAAAGAGCCCATGTTTGTCTCAACTACCTATCCAAGGGGAATCAGAACTAGTCAAGAGAGTGCTTCCAATTTGTGAATGTATAGTTATCCAATAAATACTAACAACTCAGAAAGACACAAACATCTACCTGTTTCTACATAATGTGTTTACAACAATCATATTAGCTGATTAGTAAGTCACAAGTAATGTCTGCTACAGCAGTTTCAGTGGTTTGGAGAGGTAAAGACCTAGATTGCAATGGAATGGAGGGTGGCTGCAAAATCAGAGACTAGAAACTATGATGGGCTTGATGATGAAAGAATGAGGTGGTGGTGGAAGGAGAAAAGTAGCTCTTGTAGTATGTCAGAGGGTTGGGCATGGTGAACACACAAGGATGCATTTGGGAGGTCATAGAAAAGGGAGTGATGGAAGTATGCCTCTGCTAAGGTGACAGAGGGATGCGTTTTCAAAAAGAAGAACACCTGCTTTGCAACAGGAAGGGGAGGTTGAAAAGACGGCTCACTGAGAGAAAGTACTTGCTGCTCCTGTAGAAGAACCCAGTTTGTTTCGCAACACTCACAAGGTGACATATGCCTGTTCCAGGGACTCTGACAGTTCCAGGGAATCTGACATCATCTTCTGGCCCTCATAGGCACCTGCTCATACTTGGTGTGAGCATGGATGTTCACACACACACACACACACACACACACACACACACACACACACACTTGCATACTTGAACGTGCATAAAAGGAGAGATACAATAGAAAGAGGTAGTGGTAGAAGAGGGGGACCAAGGTAGGAGAGGGGGCATAGAGAAGAAGAGGATGGAGATTAGACCTGGGGAGAGAGAGGGAGAGAGGACAGAAGGCCTGTAGAAAAAGAGAAACAGAGGGTAGGGGAAACTCTGTGACAAGCTGGAGACCTATGTCAGGGTAGGCCCCTGGGAAAATACAAGGAGGACTCAAGCAGAGATTCCTAGTAGCAGAGGCCATAGAGATTGAAGGGTATATCCTCTAACTACACTAGTCTCCTAATAGATGAAGAGAAACACGAACCCCAACACAAAAAACTTCAACCTCAAATTTTCCCTGCCTACCAGATGTACAGGGATAAAGATAGAGCAGAGATCGAAAGAATGCCCAACCAATGTATGGCCCAACCAAAGACCCACCCTATCTGAGAGTGTCAACCCCTGACACTATTAATAATACTCTACTAAATTTGCAGACAGGAGTCTGTCAGAGTTGTCATCTGAAAGTTTCTACCCAGAAGCATCTCAAAACAGATGCTGAGATTCACAGCCAAACATTGTCATGTGGAAAAGCGGCAGGAAAAAGAAAATGACCTAGAGATGACAGGATCTCCACAAAAAGACCAAGAGAGGCAACTAGTCAGGACTCAGAGGGGCTTGCTGAGACTGAAGCATCAACCAAGAACCATTCAGGAACTGGACTTAGGCCCTCTACTAAGATGTAACAGATGGAGAGCTTAGGCTTCATGAGGGTCCTCTATTAAGGGAAGTGGGTCTGCATCAGCCAGGAACTCACTTGCCAGCTTTTTGATCCCTTTCACCTGATGGGATAGCCTTGAAAGGCCACATGGGAAGAGGACAGGTTCAATCCTGATGAAACTTGATGAACTGGAGTGGATGGGAAGCTTCCCTTTTATGAGAAAAAGGGGAAGGCTAAGGGGGTGAGAAAGACGGTGGGACTGGGAGAAGAGTAGGGGTGGGGCTGCAACAAGGATGTAAAGTAAATAAAAATAAATACTTTTTAAAAGAAACCAAGTAAACAAATAAATATAAAATGGTTACTCTAACAGTATAGAAGCTCAGTGAATTGTACAGTTCTGTGGTCTGGTTAATTTCAATGTGTCATTTTTTTTTTATTTGCAATGTTTTTTTCATAATAAGTTTAAAATAAAAATAAAAAAGAAGAAATAGGAAAGAATTGAGAGTTAAATAAACAAGCAATGGAATGTGCTGGTTCAGAAAACATTCTCCTCATTTATAGAAATATTGGTGCCTGGAGAATTAACAGAGAAGAAAGAGTCAGTCAGGCTCAACTGTATTAAATAATAAATATTATGAACTGCTCATAGCAACTTGTGCCCAATTAATATATGTCACTCTAACAGTTCTGCATACCCATCTGTACTTTTCAAGTTTCCTTTCCTTTAAGTTTGATTTGATTTTGCAATTAAGCTCTTTTTAAGTCTGTTCAGTCTTCCCAAATTGATGTCTATATAATATTGCTTTTCATCCTCTTGACAAAGTTTTTAGAAGGCGCATTAAGTTGGACAAGAGGTAACTCTCATGCCAGTTGACCTCCATACATTTAAATACCGAGATTAGTGGATGAGAGAAAAGTGAATGTATGTATGAGGGAAAGGGGTGCAACTTTATGTCACAGTCAAGCGATATGCTTTTTGGTGTACATGCCTGTCCCACTTTGACAGAGTGTGTTTTAATTAAACTGTATCCTAGGTGTCTGGTAGTTGCATTTAGTTATATCCCAGGGAACAGAGCCTTGATGAGCACAATACATGTAGCCTTTGGAGGCCATGGCTGAGATGCACTTTGGTGTACACTACAGCAAAACTTATTCTAAGAAGGTTTTGTTGTTATTGTTCTCCCATGATGAATGATATCTTTGTCTAAGGAAAAAAAAGTTTTGATCTAAGAAAAAAAATGATGATATACAAATTAGATATAGTATCATCACATTCAAAATCTTTTTTGAATAAGTTTTAATTTTTCCATAACCTGAAGAGATAGACAAGGCTTTTTAGACCTTTGAATAGAGGAAGAAATGGAAGCTTCATCTCCACAGCCTACTTCCTAGTTCTTTGCTCTTATTCGCAGCAGCAGTCACTAAAGAACTGTTTGTACTCCGCGTCTCAATTCTGTCTTAAAGCCATACCAATGACTGGCCCAACTTGAGATCCATGCCATGAGAGAGAACCCATCTCTGACACTATTAATGATACTCTGCTGTGCTTGCAGACAAGAGCCTGGCATGACTCTCGTCTGAGAGGCTTCACCCAGCAGCTGATGGAAACACATGCAAAGCCCCACAGCCAAACATTAGTCAGAGTTCAGGGAGTCTTGTTGAAGATAGGGAGGAAGGATTGAGGGAGCCTGAGGGTTCAAGGATACCACAAGAAAACCTACAGAGTCAACCAACTTGGACCCACAAAGAATGAACCATCAACCAGAGAGCATGCATAGGACTCACCTAGGTCCCCTGCACATATGTAACAGATATGCAACTTAGTCTTCATGTGGAACCCATAACAGGAGCAGGGGCTGTCTCTAACTCTGTTGTCTGCTTTTGCATCCCTTTCCCCTAATTGGGCAGCCTTGTCTAGCCTCAACAGAAGAAGGTGTATCCAGTCCTACTACAACTTGATATGCTAAGGACGGTTAACAACCATGGGATGCCTCTCCTTCTCTGAGGCGGAAGCTGAGGGGATGAAGGGAGGGGAGGGAAGAGGCAGAGACTGGGAGGGGAGGGAAGCTCTAACTGAGATGTAAAGTAAATAAATAATTAATTAAAAACATTGCTTGGTATAAATTATAAATTATGCATTTATAATGTATAATTTATATCAGATAAGAAGTATCTTTATCTGGATTGTTCAGGATGAAACCTTAAAGTCATTACATATAGGCTTAACAAATATGTCTAGAAGTAACCAGTCACCTTGCCGTAATTTTTTTTCTTTTTTTTTATGACTTTGAGAATTATGTTCAATAAGTTTCAACCATATTCATTACTCCCTTATTTCTTCCCATATCTACCCTCCTTCCCTATTTACTCATCAAATCCATTTGTTTTTCCTATATATTCAAGAATGTGTGGCCTTTCACTTAAGTATGGACAATCGACCAGTGACTATACTCTTAAAGAAAATAGGCTCTCATTCTCCCAGCAGCTATCAATTGCTAATAACTCCTCTCTTACGAGTGAGACTTCATGCCCACCCCCTTTCCATGCTGGGATATAGTCTGGCTTGAGATTGTACATGCTGTCACAAAGCACTGTGACATATGTGCAGCTGCCCCGCTGTGTCTGGAAGACATTGTTTCCTTGCCTTAATTCACCAGGTTTGACTCTTACAGTCTTATTGTTCCCTCTTCCTCAACGTTCCTTGAGCCTTGGAAGGAAGAGGCACAATGTGGATATCTCATTTGGGGCTAAGAATTATGTAGTTTTATATTCTCCACACCTTGGCCAGTTATGGGTCTCTGTGTTAATCACTGCCTATGGAAAATACAAGCTTCTCTGATGGGGGTTGAGAACTGACACCTTTCCCCTTCTCATTCACCATACCTATTCATCTCTTGATCTAACCAGTGATGCCTTTGTCCACCATGCTTAGTCAGGTGATTAGTTTCCTCTCCCCTTTCCCAAATGCCACCTTCTCTAAAAGGTTTACCCTGATTAACACATTATTTTTAATATTTTTTTATTTACTACAATTTATGCACTTTGTATCCCAGCTGTAGCCCCTTCCCCATTCCCTCCCAATCCCACCCTCCCTCATTTTTCTCCTCCCATGCCCCTTCCCCAGGCCACTGATAGGAGAGGACATCTTCCCTTTCCATTTGACCCTAGCCTATCAGGTCTCATCAGGACTCTTTTTCAGTCTTCCTCTGTGGCATGGTAAGGCTGCCCCATCCCCCTGGGATGGAGAAATGAAAAATGAATAGTTGGTATTTAGTGGATATGACCTGTCAGTTATATTAATTGGATGAGTTCTATAAATCTACAGCACAACACAGCACAGAGCTTTTGCTACTACTATGGTGTTGTGATCTTCAAAAGGTTATTAAGAGAGTAGATTTTAAGTTCTATGTCCTTACCTTAAAAGAGGAAAAGGGACACAAGGAAACCTACAGGGCTCAATATATCCATTGCTTTTACTATAGTGATGCTATCACGGGTGTTTATATGCTTCAGCTCATTACATTATATAAATAGGTAGCTTTCTTTTGTATACTGACTGTACTTCAATAAAGTTAAGTTCTTTACAAAACTTAATAAGCATAAAAAGTCACTGAGTTATATAGAAAGGTTGGAAGCTCATGGGACTCATGGGTATACAAGTGAGAATAATTAAGGCAGAAAACTTTTCAACCAAAACTGCAATAGAATACTGAAGCCTGTTGACAAACGTCAAGCTTTCTAAGGCCCTATGAGGCACTGCTATAGCAAACTAAGAATGACATTATTATTATGACCAACTTGTTAACTGAACTTTTTAAATCCTCAACAGTGGATTGACTAAAGTTAGAGCATTCAAAATTGTGGCATAGATTTAAAAATTTGTTAATAAGACTTGACTGCCTATACCTTATAAATAGGTCCAGTTATCCTATGCTAATCATTCTTCATGTTTAATATGGGCATTCTAACTGTTTCATCATTGCACACTACATATGTGTATCAGTTTACTAATCAAACCTTATAAATCAGAATGAGATTTGAGCATAGAATACAAAAAATTATCAGGGAAAAAGAGAAACCCTAAACTCTGGGTCAGTGTTAGTGGCTTGAACATGTCCTTCTTGTATGCAGATCAGAGCAGCATATTGTTTCCTTGATTTCATTTCTATGTTTTAAAATATCTTTGAGGAGGTAGAAACAATAGCATGCAGATTAGTTTATTTAAGAAGTGAACAACATAGCAATAAGCACAAAACCTATGAGGTTTTTTCTGAATCTCTCCAAATGTTCACAGGGAACAGAATAGTAGACACTTGACTCTAGTTCAAACTTTGCAACTAAATGAGTGACTTTGACATCTTAGGCCCTAGTTTCTTCTATAGAAAAATGTGTGGTGAGATGAAAATTAGAACTACCATATGACTGAGTAATCCCACACCTATATATTCATTAAACAGAAATCCAGCTTATGAAAGAGTCACTATGACGCATGTCATTCAAGTACCATGATTGATTGTAGCAGCATTATTTACAACTGCATGGTTATCAAAACAACTTAAATATCCAAAACTTAAAAAAGAAACTGTCATGCATGTACACAATGGAATGGAGAGAAGTGCCATAAATTCTGTCTTCTTGATACGACAGGGCTACTATAATCATGAACACACAACAACTGTGGCTTCTTACACAATATTTTTTACAAGAATCATCATAGAAGTAGTAGGAAGAACTGGTTGAGAAAGTCAGCAGGAGTGGAAGGGAATTAAAAGAAGGTAATGAGGGTGTATATGATAAAAACATCCACAAATACTAAACTGTTTTTCTTGAGATTCTCGTCTTCTGCAACAACATGGGATAACTGGAACAGTATAATTTAAGTAAAATAAGCCAGATGTGGCAAAAAAAGACTGTATGAAATAATTCACATGTTGGATCTGAAAAAAATGGAACTTATGAAAACAAGGACTTTAAAAAGGTGATAGCAGGACCTGGAGTTAGGGAAAATTAGAAAGCACTTCTCTAACGATGCATATTTCCAGATACAGACTGAATCAATGTTGAGGCTCTGCTGTACAGCATAATGATTATAGTTAATAATATCGTATTGTATGCTTGGTTTATTAAAAAAGAGTACTTAAGAGTGAATCATGTCAGGCTTGATGGCGCACACCTTTAATCCCAGTTCTTCAGAATGGGAGGCATGCAGATCTTCATGAATTTGAGCTCAGCCTGATCTATATAGGAAATTCCAGGCAGCCAGACTTACATAGTGAGATTTTATCTCAAAATGTAGGGAGACCTGGAATGATGGCTTAATGATTAAGAGAGTATCCTATTCTTGTAAGAGGATCTGAGTTTTATTTCTAGTACCCATGTGGAGCAGCTCACAACTACCTATAACTCTAGCTACAAGGGGGTCTGATGCCTCTCTGGCTTCTGCAAGCATCAGTGCATGTGTGTGAAGCTCATGAACACACACACACACACACACACACACACACACATGCATGTGCACACTAAATCTTTGAAAGAAATGGATCAAGTATTTTTATAACAGGAAGAAAGAAACTACCCAGTTCCCTCCCTCCATCAACTTCAGATGTCTATTTTATTTACTCTTTGGTGTGAGATTCAAGCATCTTCCTTTGGGCTCTCTTGGCTTCTTTGGGTCTGTGGATTGTAGCATGGTTACTCTGTACATTATACTTAGTATCCACTTATAAATGAGTACAAACCATGTGTGTCTTTCTAGATCTCATTTACCTCACTGAAAATTATCTTTTCTAGTTCCATTCATTTGCCTGCAACTTGCATGATGTCTTTGTAGTAGTATTTAATTGTATAAATGTAACCACATTTTCTTTATTAGTTCTTCAGCTGAGGTACAGCTCACTTGTTTCCAGATTCTGACTATTATGAATAAAGCTGCTATAAACATAGTTGAGCAAGAGTCCTTGTGGTATGGTGTAGCATCATTTGGGTGTATGCACAGGAGTGGTATATAGCTGGATCTTGAGGTAGGTCTATTCCAAATTTTTTGGGAAACCTCCAGATTGATTTCCACAGTTTGCACTCCCACCAGCAATGGAGTAGTATTCCCTTTTCTCCACATCCTTGCCAGCATGTGCTGTCACTTGAGTTTTTGATCTTAGCCATTCTGATAGGTCTAAGATGGAATCTCAGAGTCAGAGAGAAGGTGGGAAGGGTAATAGGGGTGTAATTCAGGTGTGCAGGAAGTGAATGGGGAAGGATGGGGATAGGACTGGGAGGGAGAACATAAATTGAGGGGGTTATCTCTGTGACAGGGGAAGTTCCCAGGAGTCTATAAGGGTGAACCTAGCTGAGACTTCTAGCAGCCAGAGTTAAGGAGCCTGTAGTTGCCAACTCCTGCAGCAGATGGGACTTTCAGTGGAGGCAAGGGGACACCAACCCACCCATAAAATCTTTTACCCATACTGTGTCTTGCCTGCAAGAAGTGTGGGGGTAAAGATGGAGCAGAGAATGAGGGAATGGCAGACCAGTGATTGGCCCAACTTGAGACCCACCCTATGGGAGAGAACCAATCCCTGTCACAATAAATGATACTATGCTATGCTCACAGACAGGAGGCTGGCATAACTGTCTTCTGAGCAGCTTCATCCATCTGATGGAAACAGATGCAGAGACTCACAGCCAAACAATAGGCTGAGCTCAGGGAGTTCTGTGAAAGAATAGAAGGATTTAAGGATGCGGAGAGGTCAAGGATACTACAAGAAGACCTACAGAGTCAAGTAACCTGGGTCCATGGGGGCTCACAGAGACTGAACCACCAACCAAAGAGCCTGCATGTTCTAGACCTAGAAACCCCTACACATATGTAGCAGATGTGCAGCATGGTCATCATATGGATCCCCTAACAATGGGAGTAGGGGCTGTCTCTGACTCTGTTGCCTGCCTTTGGATCCCTTTCCCCCAGCTGGGCTGCCTTGTCTGGTCCCAGTGAGAGAGGATGCAGTTAGTCCTGGTGCTGAGGTACCAGTGTTGGTACATTTTTGGGGCCTCCCCTTTTCTGAGAAAAAAGAAAAGGCAGAGGGGGAAGGGTGTGATGGTAGGTCTGGGAGGAGAGAAGGAAGGGGGCTGTGATCAGGCTTTAAAAAGATTAAATAGGTAGATAGATGGATAGATAGATAGATAGATAGATAGATAGATAGATAGATAGATAGATAGATAGATAGATAAAACAAAAAGGAAATAACTATATGGCAATGAAACATTTTAATTCTCTTGATTGTGGAGATTATGTCAAAATAACATATATTAAAATGTCATGTTTGTTGTAGGTGGTGATTAATATTTACTGTTGATATTCTTTTATTAACACTGCTGTTAGTCCTAAACAGCTGTATACTCAAATCAGCACACAGACACTGGGATTTATTTAGTTAACCTAGAGCACAATGCTGGGCAATAGTTATTCCATCCTAAACCTCCAAGCCCTCCTAATTTTCTAACATTTAGATTTTACCCATTATACTTGCTTTTTGTGAAATCTTAGGTCTGGTTCATTCTCCATGTCGTTCCAAGATCTCTGCCCCTGCATCTGTTCTCCCAGCTCTTTCTGCCCCTCTCCTCCCACACTTTTTCTGTCTACTGGCTTCTCCCCCCTATTGCTCAACATTGTGGCTGGTTGTTTTATTTTGGATGTTTACACAAAGTTGAGACAGGCGATGGTTAGAATAAGTATCACAATGCAATATCCGGATTGAAACCAGAGTGTGTGGGGGGGGGGGGGAATGTAGAAATCAGCATTTGAATGAAGGGTAAAGTGTATACATTTCAAAAGAACATTATTCCAACATATGTTGTTTATTTCTTACATGCACAGTTCTTAGTTGTAAATAAAATATTAATAAAGCTGGGAAAACCTAAGTGCTGGCCGACGGTCAGGCCGTGATCTTGTACCAGCCTGTTGTGTTCGGTCAAAGATAAAGATGTTGTTTTCAACAAAATCTAAAAGAGGCTAGGCAGGCATTTTGATTCATTTATTTATTTCCGTATTTAGTTGGTGCCTTATGTGCAGAAGGTTGAATTCATCAAACTCACCTCATGGCACATTTATCATCATTGGTACCTTGTTTAACTTATTTATTCCTGTCATCCCCACACTTCACTCAAATTCTCCTTGCTCTCTCATTAGCAACTCATCTCTCCTGCTTAATGACTATATTTTATCTGCATATGTTCCTACTAAATGTTCATTATCATTTTGAAAGAATGCTCTTGAATTTCTGTATGTGAGATATTGTGTTGTCACATATATCATTGCATTTCTTGCTCATTTTTACCCATCACTACATTAAAAAAAAATCTATACATGGTGCTCTCAGAACTAATCCTTTGTTTCCAAGTACTACAAACGACTCCAGAATGTGCATCTCCCACACTTCAAGCAGCCACTCTCGGTGATGGATATCAGATTGTCTGCAACTCTCTGTCACCATAAATAACGCTGCAATGGGAAGCATTCTGATTTAGAAAAGAATTGTAGGTGAGACTATGAGAAGGGAACTGCTTCTGAGCAGTGATGAAAATGGTCAGCTAGGGTCTTTTTGCTCCAACATGCTATAGAGCTTTGGGTGATGGGCTTAAAACTAAATGCCTCAATTAGCAGGTTGCCTTATGTGGTAACATTATTTTAGCATGTTCTCTTTACTGAATTAATGTGGATGGTGATGGTGGTGGTAATACACATGTCTGCATGCATGTATGAGTGTAGCTTCGTATGCATGCAAGCATGAGTGAGTGAGTCCAAGTGTGTGTGTGTGTGTTTAAGATAGCATCTCACTCTGTAACCCAGACTGGCCCACAGACCTCACTATGCAATCTCTGCTGGCCTAGAACTCATGGAAATCCTCCTGCTTCAGATTACCTAAGTGCTGGGAATACAGGTGTGACTATACAAGGTGTGACTTAGTAGTTATTTGAATCTATTGACATCACATTCCACATCTGTCCTCATTTCCAGGAACTGACACCCTACCCAACTTATCGAAACAATGCTGTCTGATTTCAAGCAGATCTCTAAGGAGGCTTGCAAAGCCTGTTTCTCTGGGTCTTCCTTGTGTTCTCCACGGCAGCTATTTTAAACCTCCTCCATCTCATCACTTCTCCCCTCATTCTCAGCAGGTTATCTTGCCTCCTACTTTAGAGAGAAAATAGAATTTATCAGATGAGAGCTCTCTGGAATTCTTGTTACAAATCTATAAATTTGCCTACATCCATGCCTACCCTTGCCTTCTTTCTTCTTGTTACAATGGGGTGTCTACTTTCTGTATAAGAGGTATCCAGCCATCTGCGCTGCACACAGCATTAGTATCTTTGTTCTGTCACTACCAAGATCCAGTTTCTTTCTCCACTAACTGCTTCTAGAACCCTGTGAAATTATTTGGGTCTTGCTAATCTTAATACTGTATTTTAAAAAGCTGTCTTTGCCATTCTTATCCCTACTATTCTCTATGCAAATTTTAAAGCTAAAATCAAACCAAACCTTCTCTTAAACTCAATCTAACCCATTACCCTCCTTTTTCCAGCCCCAGTCACCTAGTAGCTACAGCTGCAGAAAGAATTGATTTTATCCCTGCCACCCCCACTTCACTTAGTGCCTGAACCATCAAAGCTACTTTGTGGTTAAAGCCAGAGGCCACATTTCTCTCCTTAGAGGACTTACACCCTCAGCAGCTTTTGTCACCACTGACAACATCATCTGTTCCGAATCTTTGTCTCCCTGGTTTACATAGCACCTCCTGCAACTACTTCATCTACCTACTTCTCTGGCCTTTCTTTCAAGGTGCCCTTTCCCAGGCCAATCTACCTAGACCCATTTTTCGGTGTTTTCTGTTAAAGGACAAGCTCTTTCATCTTAGTTCTTATCAATATTCCCCACTTGAAATCTCACTGTGGCTTTGGTTGACATATTCATTACCCATATCTCTGTCTCCATTCCTAAATTTTGTTCTCTGCTACAGAATTATGCAGCTAGCTTCTTTCTTAACATCTATACCTAAGCATCACTGAGGCGTCTCAAAATCCTTTACAAAAAGGTTGAATTTCTCTAGTTTTTCAACCACCCTCTTTTGGTCACATCTGCTGCTACTATTTCAAGGAAAGTCATTACACAGTATATAATTTATGTTAGTAAATTTTAAAATTATACAACTTTCATGATCCTGATAACAAAATTAAAGCAATACAAAGTATACAACACAAAAAGTAATAGCTTCAGTAATTTCCATATTGAGAGGTAAACAACTATTATGATATGTGCATGTTAATGGATTTTTCTGTGTATATATATGTTGATATACATGTATACATATATGTTCATACATATACTTTACCATGTATGTACCATAATAAAAATTTTTCTTTTGCAGAAAAATATTATAGATATCTTTGAATTATTAACAACATTGCCACATTTCAGTCTTTTGTTGCCTATGTACTATTATTCTGTGCTAGGTATAGATTACATCTGAAATTTAATTGTAGCACTAATTTTTTTATTATTATTATTATTGCTGTTCATTATTTATTTATTTATTTATTTATTTATTTTATTAGTTACATTTTATTAACTCTGTTTCCCAGCTGTATCCCACTCCCTCATTCCCTCCCAAACACTCCCTCCCTCCTTCATCTCTAGCACTAATTTTTAAACTCTACTTTATTTGGTGTGTTTATGCCTCTACCTACCTTCCAACCTCCCAACCCTAGGCAGGAGAGAGGTCAGTGGGGAGAGAGGGCCCAGACCAATTTCTTTCTCCCAGCAGTCCATGGATTCTCCTGAGGCTATACCAATCTCCTTCGACAGCAAACACAGCCAGTACTTTCCTCAGAGCCACTGCACCCCAAAGCATCTCTCTCTGCCTGTCTGCTCCAAACCTCCAAGGCACATGATCCGTCATCTCTGGTCTCTCCAAACTGCCACTGGCCACACACCACCATTGCATGCCACACTTTCTCTTTCTAGGCTTTCACACTTATATACTCAGAGCCCTAGACCATGCCCCTCTCTGTGCCCATGAGGCAGGCCTTTACCAGCTGTCAGAGACCGTGCCCAGCATGAGACAATTATCAGCTGTGCACAAACATACGAAAGCCTATACTAAAATTCCATACTTAGGGTTAAAACAAAAGCATATTTATACAGCATAATTGAGTTTTTAAAGAAACCAAAACTTCCATTACATTTTTTTTCTTCCATTACATTTAATGATCTTTCATTTTCAGTTTTCATTATAATTCTCTAGGTTGCAATAAATAAGATTTACCACAAATGTTTGTACCCTTGTGATTAGCTACAGTACAAGAAATGGGATTTCTGATCTAAATCTATGCAATACATTGTGTGTGCAGTACTGAGGTACCCTCAGAAATGTTTCCCACCTCTGCTTATAAAATGAGGGATGAATTGTATATAACAAAGTGCAATATTCTGAGTATGCTACTGGATGAATTTTTATATATACACATATTTGTGTAGCCACCATCTATGGAACGATATATGTCAATTCTATCTCTCCAGAACATTCCCTTTTATACCTTTTCCAGAATATAACTTTCTTAGAGATAACAATTCTGGCTTTTTAAATCCTTCATAAGTTTCACCTGTTCAAATGAATAAAATCATACCAAAAAAAATAACCCTCTTTGGTGTCTAGTTCTTTGATATTGCACATTTTGTGTGTATTAATATTGACCTATTTAGCCATAGTTCACTATTTACTGCTATGCAATATTCTCCTGTATGAACATCTCACAAATTGTCCTGTTAACATAAGCATTTTTGAATTGTTTGTGTATTGGAGCTATTATGACTAAAGTAGCAATGGACATTCGTATACAAATATTTTTATGAGTCCTTTTTTTTTCATTTTCCTAGGATATGTGCACAGGAGTGGAAGTTTTAGGTCATGGGGTATATTTAACTCAATCAGAAACTTCAAACTTTTCCAATGGGCTAAACCCGTTAATCTCCCTGTTGTATTAATTGAAAACTCACCATGGTGTATGAATGCATCATACACTGTATTGTCACTGCACATTTAATTGTCTGCTTCCCAGACAATTGTACAGGCTGCTTCTGCCTTTTCTGATGCCTTGAACACACAGAATGCTCAATAAATATTTCTCAAATTAGATGAGTAATTGAAAGGCTACAGTGCCTTGTGCCTAAAGGGCTCCACTACACAATTTGAAGAGTTAACGTATGCTACTTTGGAGAAATTGTTGCTCATGTAGTTTTATCATCTCAAGGGCAGTGCCTGTTTTTTATGGATAGGAATGTGGCTTTTATGTCACCAGATATTCCTTAAGGAGCATAGCATAAGACTGGGCCCAAGAAAATATCCATAGCAATCAGCATGTCATGCTTGATTAGAGAACATATTTAAATAATGCCAAACGTCACTGAGACGTTTTTCTGGAACATTACCTGTTCCATTTCGAGATTAGAGTCTAGAGGAGGCAGAGAAGAGAAAGCAGTGCTCTTCTACCCCTCCCTCACTAGCCCTAATGCTAGAAAATAGTCCATAATCTGATTTGTTAGGGAGTAAAGGTCAGAAAAATATGGTTCACTCTAATGTATATCCTCTCTCTTTTCTTAAAAGAATCAGTGTTTGAAGATTTTATACTAGATCTTTATTTTTTCCTTGTAGCTGCAGCTAAAGTATCTATTCTTCTGGGAGTTTGTGGGCTGAAGATTCAAAAAATTCTTTCTTGCATGAACTAGACCTTCATCAAAATTCACTGCAACTGAGATTCATTTCCATTTCTAGTCCCATTGCTACCCACAACCAACTGAGCATGACGGATGTGCTGGATAGCAATTTGAAGGAGAAAACTACCTAACCATTTATCTACCTTGTTTCCTGATTTGAGTGCTGTCACCCTATTAATGTAGCACATCCTTCAGTCTTGCCACCCTTCACCTCTAAATAATGCAGAACATAAGCAAAAGTCCCCAACTTTGTTTTTAATGACAAACATTAAGTTAATATAGGTAAATCTTAGAAACTTGGGGATTTACTAGTCTAAACTTTTTCTTCAATTTATACCATAGTTTTCATAGGACTGCATATGCCCAGGAAACATCTATATGTTCCCTGTGCATTTATATAGGAAGGTATATTCAGTATTTGAAGTCACTGTTTATTACCAATTTATTTGGAGCCTATTTTATTATTGTTTGAATCTTTTTCATCTTTTTTGTCCTAAGGATTGAATCCAGGACTTTGTAAACTGTAGCACTTGTTTTTTGTTTTGTTTTCTTATTTTGATTTTTTTTCTTTTCCTTTTATTTGTAAGGAAGTCTTTTTATGTACCTCTGGCTGTCCAGGACCTTGATTTTTAGCCGAGGACAGCATGGAACTTACTCTATATTGCAGGCAGACCTTAAACTCACCCATCTCCTGTCTTAGCCTCCTGAGTTCTTTGACTGTAGACCTAAACCACCATACATTGGCTCAAGTCTACTTTAACATACAGCAAACAAGGCTTGTCCAATGAGGGGTCCTGAGTGCCACCTGCCTCCTGCTGTAGTCTGACTCTCACCTTGAAAGTACTATGCTATTAGCACAGAGGATGAAAAAGATAAGCAGCACTCCTCCTAGCTTGCCATCTACTACAACAGCCTTTCCTAATTCAAGCTGAAGACCTCTAAAGGGGTCATACATTTTGGGAAACTCTTAGAAGACACCTTTTGATGCTTTCAGGAGAAGAGCTTTTAAAAGTTTACATAGGTGTGAACTTACACAGAGAGCTGTGGCAAGGCAGAGAGAAAAACAAGTAAGCTTGTTTTCTTATGCTGGTACCATAAATCTCTGAAGATCACCTTATTTTTTTATCTTTCCATCTTTTCTTCCTTCCTTCCTTCCTTCCTTCCTTCCTTCCTTCCTTCCTTCCTTCCTTCCTTCCTTCCTTCCTTTCCTCCTTCTCAAAATGTAACTCTGGAACATTTAGAACTTGCTATGTAAACTAGGCTTATCTCAAACATGTGGCAACCCTTACATCTCTGCCTCCCAAGTGCAGGGTTACAGATGTGAGGCAGCACCCTCTGCAGGGATAACCTTTTCTAATAAGCACTCTCCTTTAGCAGCCCAGCAGCTTATCTTAACTCATCAGCCTGCTCAGTACCTCCTGATTCACCTCCTTCTCAGAGAAAGCAAGTGAGTACATGAATGAGATATTGGGATGGTTGGGAAAGAAACTTCTTTATCTAAGTGCTGTTACCTTTCCTAAAGAAGTGTGTCTACGGAGACACCACTGAGCCCTACATTGAATGATGCTATCTAGTCTTTTAAAAGCCTCTCCATTTTCATTCCCAACAATTGCTCACTTTCTTGCAGAATGCCTTCTCCACTATGGATATTCTTGGAACAAAGATAAATAGAAAGTTTTTTTTTCCTACTATTATCAAACGCAAAGGGCCCCTTAAAGATCTTGGTGCCACATTGTCCACGCACAGTTCAGTTGGTCAGACATGGTCCTCTAAGACTGAGTCTTAGTAAGCATAGTAAACAAGAAATTGCTGTTTATACTTCTGAATGCTCCTTTCATGAGACGTTCTTTTGCCAGGAGTGTATCCCTCAAATCATATAAAGCTTTTTATTTTATACATCTATACCCTATTTTGTGCCTGTTTCTATAACTTTACCACAAATGAGTTTAGTTGCCACAATGTTTTCAGTAGGTCCCTTTGCTTGATTAATGGAGTGGACAACATGGTTAGTTTAAAGACAACTGGTTTTCTGTTACTGGAGACTTCAGGACAAACATACACTTATGCTCAAGCAGGTAAGGGAGGCTTGATCTAGGACTATTACAGTAGGAGTATCAGAATTATTGTAGTAGAAAAGAAATCTTCAACTCTGTTCAGAACAACTGAACAAGTTTTAAATGTTATAACAAGCTAGAGAATAATCAGTAGAGAAAGCTGAGGAAGAAGGTATGCATTTGATCAGAAGATCTGTGTTTGAAAAAAAAATGTACTTGAAGTTAGGCTCATTGTTTTCCATGGAGACTAGGAGTTAGAAATAGCAGTCTTCCTGATGACTCATTGCAAAGGGATAGCTTCTGTCTTTAAAAAGGAACTTCTGCCTGAGTATAGTGACTCACATCTGCAATTCCAGTTTCTGGGAGGCTGAGGCAAGAGGATCAAAAATTCCAGGGCAGCTTAGGTTACAAAGTTATACTGTTTTTTTGTTTTTGTTTTTGTTTAATTAAGAGGTTACTAGGGAGAAGGATCTGCAAATAAAGCACTTGCCATACAAGTTTGAGGACCACAGTGCAGGACCCTCAAACCCATAGGCAGGTATGGCAGCACTTCAGAGTCAGAGACAGGGCATCTCTGGGGCCAGCTGGCTAGCTAGAATTGGTAAGTTGAGGTAGAGACTCTGGCTAGGTAAATAAAATGGGGCACGACCACAGAAGGCCCTCACCATGAACACATGGGAATACACATAAACACTGCACATATACACAAGGAAGACTAACTAAGGGCTAGACTATCATTCTGTGATAGAGCACTTGCCTAGCATGCACAGAGCCCTATGTAGCATCCCAACACTGCAAAGGTAAACAACCAAAACAGCTTCTAGATATCGGGAGATAATTTACATTTTAATTACCCAGAGAAAGAATTCACAACTTCAAAGGTTCTAAAAAAACAAAAGGGAGATTTGGGACTAACTATCAGGTAGAAACCTATCTAAAATTTCCTCAGGCTGAAAGTCCTTTAAAAAGCATTGTGATCAATTCCTTTGATCAAATCTATCAAATGATGAATAGTTTTCATACGTATTAGTTCATATATTATAATTATTAATTCATAGGCTATAATGGCCTTTTGAGTCACATACACAGACACCATAAGGATTATGAGCTTAGAGTAATTGTTTAATTTTACAACTGACCTAACTATCCAACTTAATTATAGACTGGTTTTCCAATATCAAATTCCATCTGGGAATTAAAATTGCTCTCTCATTTGCTTATTTAAACAGAAATCGCCACCATATACAAGATCTAATTTGTGACTTTAGTTAAGAATAGTTAAATGCTTGCTGATATGACATCTTCAGTTTTCTAGTGAAATTTTCTAAGGACACATTGAAAAGACAAAGTTGTTCACAATTCCAGTTAAGAGGAAGCAAAAAAGAATCTATCCATTGACCAAATCTGGCAGAAATTGGTGAAAGCAATTATCGTTCTCACCCTGTGCCCACTCATTTAAACATAACAGGCTAAGAAAGGATGACATACCATCTGTTCATATCTCAGTGACTGTCAAGGATTCTCAATCCTTGAGTGTTTAGGGGAAAAAAAATCCAGTAGTCTTCCCTCTTGGAAAAATACATAGCAAGGGCACTATTTCTCCTCCTTCTCCTCCATTCACAAATTGACACCATTCAGTCACATAGCCACGATATGTGAGACATGATAGAACATGAAAAATAAGAGTATTTATGAAGTGTTGGACATTGTAAGTGTGAGCTTATGCTACTTCATTTATTTTACCTAATCAACAAGGGTATAACCTGGACCTTTCTCTATTGTTCCCTAAATTTTAGGCTTAAAAACAATGACCAAATGAATAAAGTGTAATTAATAAAAAAAAAAAACCAATGACCAGAAGCACACTAATTAATCATAGGCTTGAGGTGTTGACAATACAAATAGAAACCTTATCTTCTCAGCCCTTTCACTCTGTCCCACCTTCCCATATCCCTAGATGTAGGGTAGATGAGCCACCACAGATGGTCACCTTTTGAATATCTGGAAAAGAAAAATAACAAAAGCTAAAGTCCTGGTCAAGATCCTCTTGAGCTTTAGTGTTCAGTACCACTTTGTTTTTGCATCATGCCCATAGACACAGAAGAGAATGTGAAGTCAGCTCACATGCCCTGCAACCTGTAACAAGCTTTCAGAGTTTGTTGGCCAGGGTTGAATAAAGAGCATTTATTTGCCTGTAGTATTGGAAATGAGCCTTGCCTTCTTCAAGCTGACCACCCTCCAGTTCCAGCCCAACTATACCATGTATCATTTTTTTTCCACAAACCACTTGTTTTCCACCACACCCATAAATTAATCAGTCGCTATGTCTCTATTGCTCTATGTGTGCCTGGGTTCTCTAGTCAACCACCTACAAGAGATAGCAGACTAAGTTTCATATGTCTTACTTTTTGGCCGCATGAAGGGAGTAGTTGAGTGTTGATTGCTGCTTGGGAGCAGTATAAAGATTCTGGGGCTTCCTTTCCACAATTTCTTTGGTCTGTCTTCATAAAAGAATCAACCATTTTGTGTCCCAGGAAGGGCAAATCAACACATAATAGAGAGACATTTAATCTGTGTTATCCCTGCTATTTGAAATTGTTATCTAATTTTCAGAAAGCCTATTTTTTAACTAATTAACAGGAAGAGTCATGACAGGAATCATGAACTCTTACATAAAATGATGTCCCTGTTTGTCACAGCATGTCAGGGCATTGGAGATGAGGCGTGAACTCGTCATTGCAGAAGCAGCAGAACAATCAGGATCCTATTACTTGTTGACAACAAATACGACTGCAGACATTTTATAGCCAAAAGATCCCCACCCCCAAATCAAATCATTTCCAGAATGCATAGGTTGATTTTTGTTTTGTCCTTTTGTTTTGTTTTTGTTGGGTTGGGGGAGTGTGTTTTTGTTTGTTTGTTTGTTTGTTTGTTTTGGTTTTGGTTTGGTTTTTTTTGAGATAAGCTTTCCCTGTGTAGCTCTGGCTGTTCTAAACTCACTTTGTAGACTAGGCTGGCCTAAAAATCAGAGATCCATCTGCCTATACATCGTGAGTGCTGAGATTAAAGTCATGTGTCACCACTGCCAACTAGAAAGATTGTTTTGTTGATGGTGCTAGTGGTAGTGTTTTGGATTTCTAAATTGCAACAAAATTACTCTATTTTTGGGTGACAGTAACTTAATGCTATCCATCTCAAAGACATATAACATCCAGCACACATTGGTCATCATATATGTTAGTCCTTACACACACACACACACACACACACACACACACACAGAGAGAGAGAGAGAGAGAGAGAGAGAGAGAGAGAGAGAGAGAGAGATGCAACCCACCCCAAAGAAATACAAAGCCATGAGACTTCACTTTCTATTTTTTGTCATCTTCAGATGGCTCTTTTTTTGTCCAAGACCCTTTCATAATGCTTGCCCTGACCCATCCTTCACTTCTTATGGAGAGCCAAAGGCTTCAGTTAGTTTCTATTCTGTTACACTCATCAGTACCCTGCTTGCTGCTCCCTGGGGAACTGTCTTGACTGAGAAATAGTCTCCACCATGGAATCCTTGCATGTGTGAATAGATGATTCACCCTATCCACAGAACATGTTTAAATAAAGGGTTACAACGCAAAAGGAAATCTTGAATGCTGGAGATTTTAGGGTTTTTTGTTTTGTTTTGTTTTGTTTTAATTCTTTAATGACAGGTAAACAAGGCAGAGATTTTTTTTTTTTCAGAATTTGTGGCTTTTCTACCTACTTCTTCTGTGGGTATCCAGCCACCTAGGGATCCTGACACTTTGGCCACTTAAAATTGTTTGCCTCTTAGGACAGAGCAATAAAAACCTTGATTTTTTCTTTGCTTGTTGTTTTTGGACATACACACAATATTTTTTGAAACTAAATCCCCAAAGTTATGGATACTTCTCCCTTAATGTATCATACGTAGGCTTCAATCTCCTTTTCACAAAATAAAAACAAAACAAAACAACAAACAAACAAAAACACTGGAGCAGGAGAGGTGGCTCAGCAATTAATAGCAGGTTTTACTGCTCTTGCAGAGAACCCCAGTTCAGTACCCAACACCCACAAGGTGACTCACAACCACTTGTAACTCTAATGTCAATAGATCAGAAGCCATCTTCTGTCTTCTACGGTCTCCTGTATGTATGTGGCATACATCCGTTCAAGTAGATACACACTCATAAAGACATAATGAATAAGTAAATCTTAAAAGGACTATTTTTTCTTCTTTCTATCTATCACAATGTTTTCAATTTAATAAAAGATTTTTAAAATAAAAAACACTGAAGAGAATTATTCCAAGCTTGATATTTATTAAATTTGATTTCATTCTTCCTTTCCCAAGACAATCTTTAGAATACAAAGTAGAGGAAGATTTGTTTTACAAATTGAACATTTCCCCCAGTCCAGGGCTGGGAGTCAGGTGAGCATCTCTGCTGACATTTATAGAAAATGATCTTTGTTTCTGAATAGAATTTGTTTTGATGTTTGCAGGCAATGCTCTCCTTATAAAAGCAGGCACAGCTTCACAACTCAAGGAAGAGAAGGTATAAGGACCACCATCAAAGTGACCTGCATAAAAACAAAGAACAATTAAATGGAACATGATGGACTTTGGGCAAGAAAGAAGCATACAAAAATTTCATGGAATGGTGTGATGAATAAGTAGAAAAAAGTAAAGTTGTGAAAAAAAATAGTTGAACTCATTCTAACATCACTTCCTGGTCAACAGATACACATGTCCTTCTTGCAGAGCTATTGTCATTATCTGTGAGCACTTTGAAACAGGCCATTGGGCCTCTTGGTAATCCTGGATTATTATTTGGTACAAGAGTGTTAAGATTTTTCAACATGTATTTGCTACTGTTTGCTGTGAAGAAAAATACATTTACATTTATGATATATATTGCTAATGAATTGAAGTATCCCTGGAGCAGCAGGAATACCCTTTTTGCAAAACTGACATTTCCCAATTAGACCCAACTATTATAGTTACTAAGGAGATTCAACAACTCAGGCAGTCTTTAAACCATGATATTCCAGGGTCTTCAAGAAGAGCAATAAATATCTGTAGTTAGCTGGCCATGGTGCAATGGGTGTCAGTGACTAGGGAAAGAGTGTTTTCATGGATACCCTTAACTTTCCGATACAACTATGGAGACTAAGACTACATAGCATGATTCAACCAGTTCTGTTTGGTCATTCACCTACAGCTAGAGTTATACATATTAAGGATAGAAAAGGATGAAGCTCTAAGCACAGGTCACAGAGTTAAGGACACCGCCTGATCTTAAGCCAAAGCCCTTTTTAAATATACCACTCAGTTTCTAAATCAGTTTTAGGCCTGAAAAATAAAATGAGTTTTTGAGTCTGTGTAATAAAAACTAAAAGTGAGAGAAGGGTCTTGACATTAGCACTGAGAAGTGACAGGCTGACCACAATCAGGCTAGCAAAACGAGTCTGTTTATGTGAGAACCTGAAGCTTAAGTTTGGTCTTAGAACGGTAAGAAAGGGAACAGGGCAGGAACTTGCCACAGAGGGCCTCTGAAAGAATACACTCTGTATTATATACCTAAGTCCACTTAGAAGTGAGTATACACCATGGGTGTCTTTCTCCTTCTGGGATACCTCACTCAGGATGATCTTTTCTAAGAAGTTCCCACCATTTGCCTGCAAATTTCATGATTTTCTTGTTTCTAATTGCTGAGTAGTATTCCATTTTGTAAATGTACCACAACTTCTGTATCCATTCTTCAGTTGAGGGACATCTGGGTTGTTTCCAGGTTCTGGATATTATGAATAAAGCTACTATTACCATGACTGAGCAAATGTCCTTGTTGTATATTTGAGCATATTTTGGATATACACCTAGGAGTGGTATAACTGGATCTTGAGGTAGCACTATTCTTAATTTTCTGAGAAAGCACCAGATTAATTTCTAAAGTGGTTGTACAAGTTTACATTCCAACGAACAATGGAGGAGGGTTCCCCTTTCTCCACATCCTCTCCAGCATGTGTTGTCACTTATCTTAGCCACTCTAATGGCTGTAAGGTGAAATCATTTTGATTTGCATTTCCCTGATGACTAAGGACTTTGAGCAGTTTTTTTTTTAAGTGTTTCTCTGCCATTCGGTATTCCTCAATTGAGAATTCTCTGTTTAGCTCTGTACCCCATTTTTTAATTGGATTACTTGATTTGTTGCTGTTTAACTTCCTCAGTCTTTATATATTCTTGATATTAGCCCTCTATCAGATATGAACTCAGTGGCTGGCTCTTTGATCACCTCCCTCTAAGTGGGAGCAGCCTTAACAGACCACAGAGGAAGACAATGCAGCCAGTCCTAATGAGACCTGATAAGGCTAGGTTCAGATGAAAAGGGAGGAGGACCTCCCCTATCAGGGACTGGGGAAAGGGCAGGGGAGGAGAAGAGGGAGGAAAGGCAAGGTTGGAGAGGATGAGGGAGGGGGCTACAGCCGGGATACAAAGTGAATAAATTATAATAAATAAAGTAAAAAATTCTGGGGAAAAATTACTTTTTAAAAATAAGTTGAAATGCGATTGGTTTCATACACTGTCAAGATGTTCTGTCTACTCTGGAATAAAATAATTGACTTTTTTTAAAGACTCTACCCAGCAGGGTATTAAAGCAGATGCTGAGACTCATAGCCAAACTTTGGGCAGAGTGCAGGGAATCTTATGAAAGAAGGGGGAGGGAAAAAGTTCTGGAGGAGACAGGAGCTCCACAGGAGACCAACAAAGCCAAAAGATTCGAGCCGAGGAGGTCCTGCAGAGACTAAACACATCAACCAAAGTCCATTCATGGAGAGGATCTAGACCCCCTGTTCAGATGTAGCCCATAGACAGCCCAGTTTTTATGTGTGTTCCCTAGTAGTAAGGGGAGCAGGGATTCTCTCTGACATGGACTCAGTGGCCAGTTCTTTGATTATCTCCCCATGGTGAGGTAGCCTTGCTGGGCCACAGAGAAAGAGAATCTAGGCAGTCCTGATGAGATTTGATAGACTAGGGTCAGATAGTAGGGGAGGAGAATGTCCCCTATCAATAGACTAGGGGAAGGGCATAGTGGAAGTAGAGGAAGGGAGAGAGGGACTGGGAGGAGATGAAGGAGGAGACTACAGCTGGATACAAAGTGAAAAAAAAATGTATTAATTAATTAATTAAAAATTTGTACTTAATTAATTAATTAAATTTACTCTCCTACTCCAAAAAACAAAGGCAAACCTGAAGTATTACATCATGGTCCAAGCAGAACGAAATCATCACAGCATCAACTTAGGTATTTTGCATCCCCCTCCCCCAAGGCTTGAGCTAGGGCTTAGTTATGCAGCCCAGGCTGGTTTCAAATCTGGGACACTCCTCCTGTAAGTCTCCTAAGGGCTGGAATGAAACATATTGCACTATACCCAGCTTTTAACTTACAGTTTTCAAACGTTTTGAATCCCTTTTACTATCCTTTTGTAGTATTCTTTCTCCTTTTTTTGGAGAAAACTTTCCATATTTAACTTGTAGATCTATCCTTTCCCTGCAATCTCCCTCCTAATGCCTCATCCTCACATAAATATCTGTCTCCACTCACAAGTGTCAGTTCCTGTGGTAGCAACTCAAGGAGTATTCGTGGTAGGAGGAAGTGGCCGTGAAAGCCACAAGACCTGAGTTCTGGCTCATTCTGCTGCCAATGGTCTTAGCGACTGTCCTTTACCATGATTAAGGTTCTCTCTGTGGAAAATGAGCAAATTGAAGTACAGTATGTCTAGGATCCTTTCTGATTTTCAACAGTCTGTGCCAATTATTTTTAAGAGCCTTTGAAGTTTTTAAACCTTTTGTCTCTTCTCTTCTCCGTTATTCTAACATCTAATCAGTCTATATGTACTTTCTCTGCTTAGAATGAGTCCACACAGATATGCATACAGATACAATATAGATTAGATATAGTGCTTACCTTGATATATTATAGGTAGTATATTATATTATAATTATATTATATACCATATGATAAATATATTATATTATTTATGAAATATGGTCTTGTTTTGAGGAACTATTAGCCAAGACTCAGCATACAGTTTCATGTTATTGAGTATCTCTTGAATATGAATGCAAACATTAGTGTTTTGTGCTTTACCATTTGGGAAGTTTATTTCTGAAGGAGTACCAGGTAGAGATCCAATAGATTTGAAAGTGGAATTGGTTGTTGTTGATTTGAGTGATAATGTCAATAATTTGGGCTCATGGGCTTTCTCCAGTCTCTTCTGTTTATGCCTAACATTTATCCCAAACCTGCTTCTTCCATCTGAAATGACACCAGAAAAAGAGTTAAACAAGTAAAATGTATCACATTCTATGCTTAAAATGAGTGAAACGGTGATCTAGTTAATTATACTGCCTCCAATAGTCCCTCTAAAATATGAAATTCAATGCTTAATGTCCCTTTATTCTTGCAGTCGGTTTTTCTATGAAGTTGTAAAAAGTAAATTTATACTGTGGTGTGTGACACATGCAAATACAATGCACTTAACTAAGATGTCTATTTTCCCTAGAGCATAAGGACTTGCAGGTCACTAGTACACCCAGTAGAAAAGAGGGATCAGGTGCTGCCTCTGACATGAATTCAGTTGCCTGCTCTTTGATCACTTTCCCTGGCAAAACTGCTTTGCCAGGCCACAGAGGAAGAGGATACAGGCAGTTCTGATGAGACTTGATAGACTAGGGGCAGATGGCAGGGGAGGAAAACTCCCCCTTTTAGTGGACTAGAGGAAGTGGGTAGGAGGGGATGAGGGAATGAGGGATGGAGAGTGGGAGCAGGAGGAGATGAGGGAGGGGCTCAGGATAAAAAAATGAATAAATCGTAAAAAATAAAATAAAATAAAACAATCAAAATAAAGATACCTGGGTGCTACTTATAGACTCTTAGAGTAGAAAATGTTGCTTTCCTGAAGGAAGAAGACTGGCCTTTGTATGGATACTGAGACAAGCTGCCAGAATTGAAGAAAAGATCATTTGATAATAGAATAGCAGTTTATTTTGGAGATTGCATTGAACCTGTAGATTGCTTTTGGTAAAATGGCTATTTTTACTATGGTAATCCTACCAATTCATGATCATGGAAGATCTTTCCATATTCTGATATCTTTTTTAATTTATTTTTCAAAGACTTAAAGTTCTTATTGTACAGGTCTTTCACTTGCTTGGTTTTTGAGTTACTCCAAGATATTTTACGTTTTTAAGGCTACTGTAAAAGATACTCTTTCCCTGATTTCTTTCTTAGCCCATCTGTCATTTGTATATAGGAGAGGTACTGAATTTTTTAATTAATATTATATCCTGCCACATCACTGAAGGTGTTTATCAGCTATAGGAGTTCCTTGGTACAATTTTTAGAGGTCTCTTACGTATACTATCATATCCTCTGCAAATAACAATACCTGATTTCTTCCTTTCCAATTTCTATCCCTTTGATTTCCTTTAGTTGTCTTCTTGCTCTAGCTATGACATCAAGTAGTATAGTGAATAGATATGGAGAAAGTAGACAAACTTGTCTTGTTCCTGGTTTTAATGAAATTGCTTTGAGTTTGTTTCTTAGATTGTTGCCTAGCCCAATTGTCATCAGAGAGGCATCCTCGGGCATCTAACAGGAGCAGATGCAGATGCCCACACCTAAGCATCAGACAGAACTTGGAGAACCTGCAGAAGTGGGGGAGGAAGAATTGTAGGAGCTAGAAGGCTTGAGGACACCAGAAGAACATGGACCACAGAATCAACTAAGCATGGCTCATAGGGGCTCACAAAGACTTAAGTGGCAATCATGGAGCCTGCACGGGTCTGTACTAGATCCTCTGCATGCATGCTGTGTTTTTGTTGTTGTCGTTGTTGTTTTGTTTTGTTTAAGCTTCAGTTATTTATAGGGCACCTAATAGTGGAAGTGGGGTTATCTCTGACTCTTTTGCCTGCTTTTAGAACCCTTTTCCTCCTACTGGGTTCTTTGTCTAGCACTGATATGTGGGTTTGTACCTAGTCTTATTACTATTGTGTTATGCTGTGTTTAGTTGATATCACTGAGAGGCTTGCTCTTTTATGAAGGGAAATGGAGAAACAGTGGATCTAGGGGAGAGGTGAAGTGAGGAGGGGGACTGGGAGTAGTGGAGGGAGGAGAGGTTAGGGTCAGGATGCATTATATAAGAGAAGAATAAATAAAAAGAAAAAAGAGGGAAAAAGAACACTAGTTTGCCTCCAGTGAAGATATCCTCAAGGGAAGGGCTAGTGTTGAGAGGCAACGTTAGAGGCCACTATATCTCTCACTTGTCAATGAGTCCCATTAGAAGAGCCTCTCAGGCAGCTCACTTGTGAAGCATCTTAGAAATGCTGGCATGTTCACTTCACCTGTCACCACTCCTTGATTCTCACATGCACTCAACCTACTGTTGGTTACTGGCCAAACGGCCCTATGACCCAGTTCCTAAAACACATTAAGTGCTCAGCCAATTTTCTTAACAGAAGCACAGGTGAGATGACAAGTAGTCTAAGAAATCTGGTTCCAAATAAAAGCTCTAGAGGTTAAAACATAACCCAAGCCACAGTCCTCCCTTGACTTCCTTCATCTTAGCACAAAGCCACAAGTCATTTTCATGCCACAGACACAGCTTCCATTTTAGTAGTTTTGTCATATGCATTAGGAGAAACATTGACATGATCAATACTGTAAAGTGTATACAATTAAAAGCCTTACCTACATTGACATCTTACCCGAAACATTCTCCAGCCGAAGCCACCTGCAATGAAGGTGTGTGTGCCACTGCTCCCGCACACTCTCTTTCATCACACAGTAAAAGACAAAAATGAGGAACCCTGAGCCAAGAGAATAGGATCAGTCATTTCACCTTCCTTCACCAGGTAGCACTGATTTCCTGTCTCGGGCCTATTCTTGTCATCATCAGTGGTGCTCTAATGAATCTCGGGGGTACTCGTTTCTTTCTCATTTCTTTATGGCTTCCCCAAATGGAGGAATAGCATAAAGTCAGAATTAAGACTCCATAGCCACCACGGTTTTTCTCCTAGGCTGCCATCTATCGTATATCATGAGACACGGGGCTCTAAGGATACCCAGACTTAGAGATAGTGCTCAATGATCCTCATCTTCATGCACTGTCATTCATATCTTTCACATGTAGGATACTCTCATATAACAATGACATAGGGCAGAATTAGGCTATAAAAGACATCCCCCTGCATCCACTCTTCAAGAAATTAAGTGTTTTGTCTTGACAATATCTTGGCATGTAGATGCATGAGTCCTGCCTGTATGACTGAGTCTTCTAGGAAGCAGAAACTCCAGCCCTGGATAGCACCAGTAGACAACTTGACTCCAAATTCATGAAGGTCTCTGAGCCAAAAGTATGTAGTTAAGTTGTGCCTGGATTCCTGACCATCAGACAGTTTTGAGATTAGAAATGTATGTAGTATTAAGGTGCTGAATTTAGGGGGTAGGTTGTTACACGGTCATAAACATCCGGTACACATGTTTTTTGGCATAACTGAGGCATGTGCAAAGCATGTCCATCTCTGACATTATCTGGAAAGTGAGAGGGAAGTGCTGGAGATACCAATTGTCAAATGTGGGACATTTTTCATTTCTTTCCTATAAACCAGCTTCTGAAGAGATGAAAGTAGCACTTAAGATGACCCTGACTGAAAATTCCCTACAAGACTGATTGGATTTCTTCAAGATGGGGATGGAATTGGCAGAACTAATTCTTGTCAACACGACGACTTTTATTTATAGTCCACACCCAAAATCACTATCTACAAAGCCCTTACAGATGCCTCAACCTTAAAATCAACCTTCCCACTTCTGAGTTGCCATAATACTTTGCTTCATATAATATGTGCCCTGTTAGGCATATAATTCTCTGCATATTGCCCATCTTATCTTCCAGCTGTCAAGTCTTTGAAGGTCTGGCTTCTGTCTCCTTTTCATCTTCATATCACCTTTTCCTTTGCCTCCAGCACTGTGTGGCAGCTCAGTTCACTTGAACTTCCAGGAATTTGACACACAAATTCTCATTGTTATCTATAGCCTCAGTAATAACTGTTTGGACTTCAAGTTATACATTTTTTTTAGTTCAAGTGTAATTTGGAAATATTTGTTCTCCATAAAGAGTTCAACATGCCTCTACATTGGCAAATTGTCCTGCCAGTAAATTGTTTCTAGCACTCATTGCAAACTGAGCACAAGTCAAAAGGATAACTAACATGAAAACTTATATCAGCTACTTCCTTAGTGGAAATGATATTTTTTTTTGCTTAGTCCTGGGGATTGAACGTAGGTCTTTGTACATGATCAAAAAATGCTCTACCACCAAACTATATCCCTAGCCCTCCTTTTTTAAAACTTTTTTTTATTTCAGAGCAAGGTCTCACTGAGTTCCCAGGTTGTTTGTGGCTTTGAACTTGTAATTCTCCTACTTCATCCTTCAAAGTACTTGTGATTACAGGTCTGTGCTATGAGGTCCAGCACAAAGTCAAGAATCTTGGATTGAAGCAAGTGATAATCTGCTGAAATTTACCCTGTTTGACTATACCTCTCACCAGTTCAAAGGGGACACCAGCTCAAAGGATGCTGACAAACAGAAGTACTCCAAAGCTGAGCCAAGTAGCATGGTGATGAACATGAGAAAATCAGGGCTGCTGTATCTAGATAAGAAAATACTTGCAGTATGTAATACAGGATGAGGAGACATTATGGCATTAGTCACAGATCTGAGAGGTCTGTCATTAAGAAGATAAATTATTCTTGCTCTGTGTGATTGCCAGATCAGAACTAGGAGCGATGGGAAGAGACACCAGATCAGTCACATGCTAACAAATCACAGCTAGTATTTACCAAGCCATGACAGTGTAACAGATATTGTGTTGTTTTCATGTTTATAGGTGAGAGGATTTAGAATCTATGGTGTTTAAGAAACTTTAAAGCTCAAGGTCTTAACCACTGCACTATCTTTCTGTCAAAGGAAGAAGACTGGGGTAAGAATCAGAGAGGATCAGAAGCTAAATGCTCTGCTTCATGGAATGCTGAGCTTTCAGTCCCTGGGAAGTTTCAGGAAGAGCCAAATGACTTTATGTCATTTGATGGAGAATTGGATTGGCAAGATCTTTGTTCCCTGGTCCCAGCCCTGAGACTCCCTGATACCAGGTGGGAGGCAGCAATCTGGAGGCCTGTGTCATTTCCTCCCCAAAGGACTTTATCACTATGTGAAACCAAACAACAGCAGTGACGAATGCAGTATTCTTGTCTCTTTCTGGGCAACAGCCGCCTGGAAGGAAGCACAGCGACCTGAGAAGAGCAAACCTCAGCCTCAGAGCAGGGAGAATTCTGACTGCAGCATGAACAGAAGACAACAGTGAAAAATGAGCACCTAGTGCTGCTCTCATCTCCCGTTTGCACTTTTGTGAGCTTTCATACTTAAAGGTTATTCTGTGAATTCCAATGAGCTGCCTGCCAGCTCTTCTTCCCCTGGCAGCTTTCCTTTCCCACAACACACTGATAGGCTTTTTCACTACAAGATAGGCAAGAGGGAAGATGCTAGGTTGTTTGCTCTGTTTTTGTGTGTACCCCCTCCTTCACAAGGCTCATCCTAAGCTTAATTTTTATTTTCTTAAGTGGCCACAGGACATCCACCATTCAGTCATGGCTACAAATTAACCATTTGTCATTCAAATTGCTAGTTTGTTCACCTGTCTCATTGTGTGTGTGTGTGTGTGTGTGTGTGTGTGTGTGTGTAACTTGACTTTTAAATTCAGAGCTCTGAAAAAACCCTTGCTATATGACTGCACATTCTATATTGTAGGCAAGACTAGGAATGCTTGATCGACAAAAACCATGTCTGCCAGACAGACAGAGAGACATCATGCCTCTGTTCACATTGGTTCTATGAGATTCCTGCTTTCATCTTCAAGAGAATAGTTGATTAACTTCTACATACTATTTTCCCTTCTACCAAGGGATGGATCAATGACTATGTCAAAAAACATCTTCTTTTCAAGTTCCAACTGACTTTATAGTCTTTCTTGAATCCCACTTTTAATACTCAGGACAAATTTCTCCTCAGATTAGTTAGCCAGAGAGCATCCTTGAGTTAGCACTAAGAAGGGAGGTCTGCATGGGATCCTAATCCACTTCTATGACCACTCTCTAGAAAGGTTGGTTAGTTCCTGTGACATGATAGAATTCCCAGTTATGGCACCTCAGTCTCAGCCAAAGTGGCTTTGTCCACAGTAGAACCATTACCTCAGTCATCAATCTCCATCACCATCAAGTGTCAGCAGCCACAAAAGGCAGTGAGAAGTATGCCAAAAGCTGCTAAGACTTTTATCTCTTCTACCAGATGCAATCAAAAGGCACAAAAGTGCCTGAGGAGACGGGTTAGATGGTAAGAGTACTTGATGTATAAGCATGAGGCTCCATTTTCAAATCTTTAGCACTCCTATCAAAAGCTAAAACTGCACAGACACCTGTAGCCCCAGTGTTATGTGGGAATTGCTGGAGCTTGCTGGCTGTCAACTTAGCTCCAGATCCACTAAGAGACCTTGTCTCAAAGTAATAAGGAAGAAGTAAGTGCTAGAAGAGGTCAACCTGTGAGTATGGCCATGAATCTCCACATGCACATACCTCTCTCTCTTATATACACACGCATATGTGTGCACACACACATGTGCATGCATACACACACAGCACACAGGAGAAAACAAACATATTTTATATTTTCCTATATCCTACTAAGAACTTTTGTCTCCAGCTCTTTGCATTAAGCAGCTGTGTGACTCTTCAATTTTCTGGTCTGGTGGTTTAATAAAATATTAAGATATATGATGTAAATGGAGCCTGTGCAGTTAAAAATTTAAGGTCTCTACTGTCTAGTAATTGGTATATTCAACTAATTCAACTAGACTATGCACTTCAAACTTTAAACCCAAGCATGAATCTATATATTAGCGAACACAGTTTGTTGATATAACGAGTCCTGTAAGAAACCTTGCCATTCACTGATTGATGCAGACATCACAAACTAGAAAAAGTTGTGGTAACTTATTTGTAATGTTCCCTCCACCCTTGAGTAAGAGTGGGAGCTATGTATTCACTCAATGAAGGCTAACATCTACCTAGTATTTCCAAAGACTGCTTGTTGACCCATTACGAGCAGGGATTTCCTGATATACTTTTTCTTCTCTCCTTTAAATTCCGGAATGTGAGATTATTTTCCAAAACAACACAAATGTCTTTGCTGGAGGTCTAGCTAGCCACAGAAAGAGCCAACATACAGTAGTTACCTTGCAAAGTATTACAAATGGCAAAAAGATACATGAAAAAGATCCTCACAGGTCCCCAGGCAAAAAAGGCAAAACCCCAGGTGAGGCCGAGTAGGAATGTCAGACTGATTGTGCCTTTGAGGTCATTCAGGATCATCTTCTTTCGCGTCTTCTGGCTTTGGGATTTCACCGAAGCCAATTGAATGAGAACAGTGCAAAACATGGAGAGATTCGTAAGAAATATGAGGCAAAAATAAGCCACAACCCAGATGTAAAAGATGCGATCATCTTTAATCCAACAACTGTACAGAGAAAGGAAGAGAAGACTGCTGTGAGTCATGATCATAAACTACTGCTTTCTGGGCACTCCAAGGTCACCTGGTCAGCTTCATTGAATCTAAGGACACCTAGACTTAGGGAAAGCAAGACAATGGAGTTCATTCACACCCCCTAGAGGCAGAGCTGGGCTTAACTTACTCTCCTGAGCCCTAGTTCGGGATACCTTCTAATATAAGCTTTAGTCCTACAGGACACATATACAGCAACCTCAGTAAGTTTCCCTGAGAAACTATTCTCTTCTTTAACAAAGGAAAAACAAATTATGTATTTTTCCCCAAAGAAGATCTTCTCACCCTGCGCACACCCTAAACCAGAGCTTTTATTTGCGAGATGAATTCTGCTTTGCATGAGAAATATTACAATAAAAGGACAGGAGCAAGCAAGAACATTCCTGAATGCTATATCAAACAATGATAAGATGATCAGAGTTAATGAAAATGCAACAAAAAGAAGACAGCTCTCATTATGCTGCTTTAAAATATCATGAATTTGGACCACAAAAGGCAGCAGTGATTACTGGATGGCTTAATGGCTCTATACTTGCTATTAAAGAAGAGATGTATAGTGGTTCCTGAGAGCAGATACTTCATTGAACGACATTTCTAACTATGAGACTCATTGCTTTTGAGTTTTGAAGGCAGACAAGCTTGACTAAGTCAACTGTGTGTCTAATTAGCTGGAATCTCTTTCTGAGTCCAGAAAGAGTCCTTTGGGACATGTTGTTCACACTGGTAAATGTCATTTTGTGTGTATTTTTAATAGCCAGAAGCTGGAAACAACCCAGATGTCACTCAGATGAGGAGTGGATACAGAAACTGTGGTGCATTTACACAATGCACTAGTGTATTGGAATATTACTCAGCAACCAAAACCAAGGAAATCATGAAATTTGCATGCAAAGGGTGGGAACTAGAAAAGATAATCCTGAGTAAGATATTCCAGAAGCAGAAAGACACACATGGTATATACTCACTTATAAGTGGATATTAGAAATATAATATAGGATAATCATACTAAAATCTGTGCACCTAAAGAAGCTAAGCAAGAATGAGGACCCTGGGTAAGATGCTCAATCCTCATTCAGAAAGGCAAATGAGATGGACAAAGGAAGAGGGTGAAAACAAGGAACAAAACAGGAGCCTACCCACAGAGGGCCTAACCATTCATGGAGATAATCTAGAATCCCTGCACATACGTAGCCCATGGCAGCTCAGTGTCCCTAGGGAACAGGGACTTTCTCTGACATGAACTCAGTGGCCTATTCTTTGATCACCTTCCCCTAAGGAGATCCAGGGAGAAGTGTCACAAATTAAGACAATGCAGCCAGTCTTGATAAGACCTGATAGACTAAGATCAGAGGGAAGGGGAGGAGGATCACCCTCTCAGTGGACTGTGGGAGAGGCATGGGTAGAGAAGAGAGAGGGAGAGTGGAATTGGGAAGGGCTGAGGGAGAGGGCTATAGTTGGGATGCCTAGTGAATAAACTGTAATTTATAAAAATAAATAAATTATAAAATCAAAACAAAACCAAAAAACATTTAATTTCTCCAATAAAGTCTCAGTCTATCATTTTCTGCCTCAAGTAAAACTACAGAAAACTCTTCTCAAAATTAGGCAGCACTATATTTTCAGATACAGATGACCTCTGAGTGAAAATATCAGTATGCAGCCTGGTGTGGCGGTGCATGGCTGTAATCACAGCAATCAGGGAGGCAGAGGCAGGCAGATCTCTAAATTCAAGGCCAGCCTGGTCTACAAAGTGAGTCTATGACAGCCAAGGCTACACAAAGACACCCTGTCTCAAAACAAAACAAAACAAAACAAAACCAACATCAACAACAAAACAACTAAAAAGAACAAAAAAGAAAGAAAATATCAGTATGCAAAATAGCATACATGTAAAAAGTGAACCATGGGGCTGGAGAGATGGCTCAAATTAAGACCACTTGTTGCTCCTGCAGAACTAGGTTTGATTCCTGGCACATACATAGTGGCTCCTGTCCATCTAAAACTCACATTCTAGTGATCTGGATTTCTTCTTCTGACTCCCCTGGGCACCACAAATGCATACAAAATGCTCACACCCATAAAATCAATCCATCTTAAGGAACTGCTAAAGTAAGTCACATAGAATGAGAGAGCAGATAAGCAGTCATCAGAGCCCAGGAAGAATATGAGGGAGGGTACAAAGCTCCAATAGAGAGCAGGAATATGTTCCTGTGTTCTACTGCATAGTGTGATCACTACAGTAAACAGTACTGTGCTGTATGTTTCAGATTACTGAGAAGAAAGGAGTTTGAGTGTTGGTACCACATAGAAATAATAAATTTTGGAAATAATAGATATGCTATCATGATTTGACCATTATACCCTAAAGATATGTATTCAAATATTTTGCTGTATTCCACAGGTAAGTACAATAATGTATCAAAAGTAAAGTAACTATCTGGGTGTCATGGATCAGGCTTGTAATATCACCAATCTGGGAAGCTGAGGCAGGGGTATTACTGAGTTCGCAGCCAGCCTGGGCAACACACCAACTTCCAGGGCATCCTGGGCTATATAGCAAGCCACAATCCCAAAATAAAAAGTGACAATAATAAAATAACATTTAAAATAAGCAAGTCGAAAACTATGTGCAAGGAAATAGCCACATGACTGACTATTGATAATAGGAGTTACCTGAAAGGAGAAACACTTAATAGCTGGGCATTGAGGAAGAGGTTTAGTTTTCAGCCTGAACCCTTCTGTGCTTTTGGATTTTGTACCCTGAGGTGAATTACCTTTCAAAGTATAATTATTTACAAAACAAAACTCTTACAGTTATCTGTCTCTCACTAACAAATCCACATATAAAAAGGCTCTTTGTGTGTGGTGGGTGGGGGGAGTTGATTTCATTCTGGTTTTGTTTTTGCTTTTGATCTTTGAAGAAGAATAACTATGAGAGAGATACTGGGGACCTTTTAAGTCACGAAATAGGCAAAGAGGGATGAGAGAGCTGGAGACAAGAAGGAAGGGGAAAGAAATGAGCAGGAAGTAAGGGAGAACCAGGAATTTTAGTTAAAAAGCATTTGCTGCAGAGGTCATTGTAATTTTGAACCTCTGGCAACTGCCATCTCAATATGAAAGACAGAGAGAGGAGTGTTAGACATAGGACCTCCTACACTTGATCCCAGCACAGCAGGACAGGAAATCTATAGTGGATGTGATTTCGAGAAGGCATGGTAAAGAGAACGGATATGGGGAACTTTAATAAAAGGTTATACAGCCTGGAAAATTGCATGGCTCCAAAGAAGGCTCAAAAGAGATAGAGTAGAATAAAAAGCTATTCTTGAGATGTGGCTGAGTCAAAGAGATGGGCTTGTGCATCAGATTGTAAAGAGACAGAGATCAAGAGAGAACAATAAATCTAGCCAGTTTACTGCAATGTGAAGATTTTTAGTCTCCCTCTGGAAAGATGGAACATTTCCCAACTCCTTTCAATATTTCCTTAGACTAGCCACTAAATCTTTCCCATGGTCTGTGAGGTTTTGGAGCCAACATGACTGCCAGTTGCATAGCATTAGCCACGGATCGGGCAACAAGTAAGACACTTTATAACAGCAATGTCATTTTAACTTGAACACAACACTGAGAGCAATTAGCCCCATTTTCCAGAAAAACAAAAAAACAAAAAACAAACAAACAAAATGCATCTAAAATGCACAATGACTTAGTCATGATCATAAAGAATCCAAACACTTCACCATTCCACCAGTCAGCATGGCTGTGTTTGAGCAGAAATACTGACAAAGAGTTTCCTGAAAAGCCAGTGTTAAGACTAAGAGGCTGGCCAGTAAGATCCCATTACTCCTAGAACCTCCACCGCCTGAAAAGCAAGAGACATTGGTACTTACAATGGAGTTGTTGGGCTCAGAGTTCCATAGAGGTCTTTTCTTACACTAAGTATGATGACCACTGTGAGTGCTGGAATTCCTAGAGTGGGTAAGCAAGGCACATAAACCGGTTAAATCCAGGGGAAGGATCCTAATCAAACAGCTGTGGGACTGATACAGGAAGACACTGCTTAAATGAGCCACAGATGTGTGAACACCAAAATACAATTGTTTGCAAAATGTTTGTGAATTCTTCTAAGTTAAACATTTCTAGGCTAGGAGTGTTCCAGTCTGCTAAACTAAGCAGGATGCCACTGGCTTCCATGCAATAGTCACTACTTAGGAAAACGGCTCAAGTGCCAACAACTCAGTTTGACAATAACAGCATCTAGTTCACCAGAATACAAGTCCACACAAAGCATTTCTTCTCCGTTGATAGGCCATCATGTTTTCCCTCCTTTTTAATTCTGTCCTTTCATTACTACTATGTCCATATTGTCCATATAAATACAACAAGAATTATTGTAAGAATCCCTATTTCTTGTTCGGTTGCTTTCTGTTTGCTTGGGATTTGGTTTTTTTGAAGCAGAGTATCATATTAGAAGCCTGGCTGAACCAGAGTTCGCTTTGGAGCCCAGGATGTCTTTGAATCTGGGTTGTCAGGTAGGAGGTTCCATGTTCAGTCATTAGTTTTTTATAAAATGTGGACAAATCTACTTTCCTAGGAATTTCATTTAATTAACTTGTAAATATAAATGTAATTAATTTATAAATTAATTAATTTAAATTTCCCAGATTTTTTTATAATTTACTTTTATTTTTTATTATTAGTTACATTTTATTAACTCTGTATCCCAGCTGTATCCCGCTCCCTTATTCCCTCCCAATCCCACCTTCCCTCCCTCATCTCCTCCCTGACCCTTTCCAAGTTCACTGATTGGGGAGGACCTCCTCCCCTGTCATCTGACCCTGTGTTATCAAGTGTCTTCAGGACTGGCTGCAAAGTCCTCCTCTGTGGCCTAGCAGGAGTGCTCCTCCCTTGGGGGGTGGGGAAGTCAAAGAGCCTGCCATTGAGTTCTTGTCAGAAATAGTCCCTGTTCCCCTTCCTATGGGAAACCAATTGATTACTGAGCTACCACGGGCTACATCTGAACAGAGGTTCTAGGTTATATCCATACATGGTCCTTGGTGGAGTGTCAGTCTCAGAAAAGACCCTGTGCCCAGATATATTTGGTCCTTGTGGAGCTCCTATCCTTTCCATGTCATACTAACTCCCCTTCTTTCATAGGATTCCTGAAGATTTGGTTATGAGGCTTAGTATCTGTTTTGAAACACTGCTAGGTAGTTTTTTTCACATGCCTTCTGCAGTAGACTCCTGTCATACATCCAATGCACATCCCATTTGTCTTTCTAAGTGAGGATTGATCATCTTACCCCATGTCTGCTTTCTTGTTTATCTTCTTTAGGTGTATAGATTTCATTATGTTTATCATATCTTGTAGATCTATATAAGCGAGTATATACCAAGTTTGTCTTTCTCCTTCTGGGATACTTCACTCAGAATGATCTTTTCTAAATCCCACCATTTGCCTGCAAATTTCATGATTTCCTCATTTTTGATTGCTGAGTAGTATTCCATTGTGTAAAAATACCACAGTTTCTGTATCCATTCCTCCATTGATGAACATCTGGGTTGTTTCCAGGTTCTGGCTATTACAAATAAAGCTGCTACAAACATGGTTGAGCAAATGTCCTTGAGCAAATTTTGGGTATATGCCTAGGAGTGGTATAGCTGGATCATGAGGAAGCACTATTCCTATTTGTCTGAGAAAGCACCAGATTGACTTCAAAAGTGGTTGTACCAGTTTACATTCCCACCAGCAATGGAGGAGGGTTCCCCTTTCTCCACAACTTCTCCAGAATGTGTTGTCACTTGAGTTTTTTATCTTGGCCATTCTGATGGGTGTAAGGTGAAATCTCAGGGTCGTTTTGATTTGCATTTCCCTAATGGCTAATGAGTTTGAGCATTTCTTTAAGTGTTTCTGTGCCATTCGATATTCCTCTATCTAGAATTCTCTGTTTAGCTCTGTTCCCCAATTTTAATTGGATTACTTGGTTTGTTGCTTTTCAGCTTCTTTAGTTCTTTATATATACTGGATATTAGCCTTCTGTCATAAAAAGGGTTGGTGAAGATTCTTTCCTAATCTGTAGGCATTCGTTTTGTTTTAATGACAGTATCCTTTGCTTAACAGGAGCTTTTCAGTTTCATGAGGTCCGATTTATTGATTGTTGCTCTTAGAACCTGTTCTGTTGGTGTTCTGTTCAGATAGTTGTCTCCTGTGCCAATGCGTTCAAGGGTATTCCCCACTTCTTTTTCTAACCGATTTAATGTGTCTTGTTTTATGTTGAGGTCGTTGATCCGCTTGGACTTTAGTTTTGTGCAGGGTGATAAGTATGGATCTATTTGAACTTTTCTGCATGTAGACATCCAGTTGGACCAGAACCATTTGTTGAAGATGCTGTCTTTTTTCCATTGAATGGTTTTGGCTTCTTTGTCAAAAATGAAGTATTCAGAGGTGTGTGGGTTTATTTCTGGGTCTTCTATTCCGTTCCATTGATCCACCTTTCTGTTTCTATGCCAATACCATGCAGTTTTTATTACTATTGCTCTGTAGTAAAGCTTGAGATCAGGGATGGAGATACCTCCAGATGATCTGTTGTTGTACAGGATAGTTTTGGAGATTCTGGGTTTTTTGTTTCACCATATGAAGCTGAGAATCTTTTTTTCAAGTTCTGTAAAGAATTGAGTTGGTATTTTGATAGGAATTGTGTTGAATCTGTAGACTGCTTTTGGCAGTATGGCCATTTTCACAATGTTAATCCTACCAATTCATGAGCACAAGAGATCTTTCCATCTTCTGATATCTTCTACAATTTCTTCCTTCAGAGACTTGAAGTTTTTCTCAAACAAGTCTTTCACTTACTTGGTTAGTGTCACCCCAAGGTACTTTACGTTATTAGTGGCTACTGTGAAGGGTGCTGTTTTCTTGATTTCTGTCTCGGCCCTTTTGTTTTTGGTATACAGGAGGGCTTCTGATTTTTTTGAGTTGATTTTGTATCTTGCCACTTTGCTGAAAGTGTTTATCAGCTGAAGGAGTTCTCTGGTTGAATTTTTGGGGTTGCTCATGTATACTATCATATCATCTGAGAATAGTGACACTTTGACCTCTTCCTTTCCGATTTGTATCTCCTTGATCTCCTTTAGTTGCCTTGTTGCTCTGGCTAGGGCTTCAAGTACTATGTTGAAGAGATATGGAGAGAGTGAGCAGCCTTGTCTTGTCCCTGATTTCAGTGAGATTAATTTAAGTTTCTCTCCATTGAATTTGATGTTGGCTATAGGCTTGCTGTATATTGCCTTTACTATGTTTAGGTATGTGCTTTGTATTCCTGATCTCTCCAAGACTTTAAACATGAATGGGTGTTGGACTTTGTCAAATGCTTTTTTGGCATCTAAGGAGATGATCATGTGGTTTTTCTCCTTCACTTTGTTTATGTGGTGCATTACATTGATGGATTTTCATATGTTGAACCACCCTTGCATGCCTGGGATGAAGCCTACTTGATCATGGTTGATGATATCTTTGATGTGTTCTTGGATTCAGTTTGCATGTATTTTATTGAGTATTTTTGCAACAATGTTCATAAGAGAGATAGGTCTGAAGTTCTCTTTTTTTGTTGGGTCTTTGTGTGGCTTAGGTATCAAGGTGACTGTGGCTTCATAGAATGAGTTTGGTAATGTTCCTTCTGTTTCTATTTTGTGGATTAGTTTGGAGAGAATTGGAGTTAGCACTTCTGGTAGGTAGAATTCTGCACTGAATCCATCTGGCCCAGGGCTTTTTTTTTTTTTTTTTTTTTTTTGGAGGGGAGACTGTTGATGACTGCTTCTATTTCCTTGGGGGATATAGGACTATTCAAACTTTCTACCTGATTTTGACTTACACCTTCACGACAGCCCACTTTGGCTTAAGAAGGCCAGCTGCTAAATCTACAGAGATCCTAGTATTTCTCCTCTAGTTGCTCTTACAATGCTTCCAAACACCCTGTAGCAGCTTAGCAGTGCCCCTCCCCCATGACCATGTATGTGTCCACATAAACCAGGGTGGCAAAGGCTTACATCTCAGCTTATCTGAATTTAAAAGAATTTACTGTGTGTCTTCATCAATAGGAGAAGAGAAGAACTTAGGGGATAGCATAGCTCCCCTTTTTCTCTAGGAATTTATCACAAGACATTTTCTTATCACCCCCTGGATCTGTAGAGATGTTAGGCTTTGTACCCTGATCTTCTTAAACTGCAGCCGTAGAGTCGAAAAGCCCTAGCTTCCATTTAGAACTGACCCCTCAGCAATAGAGAATGTTACCATTTCAACACTGTCATTTGTCCCCTTTCACTTTGGTGTTATTCTTTTCAGAGCCTGGGGTGAGAAGTCAAGATCTGCGATTTTATCTACTTTCCTAATCACTGTGTATGTCTCCTTGTATCTTTCTCCACTTGGCCTTAGAATGACCTTAATTTGCCATTATATTTATCACTTTTCAAAATTCTCCTGCCCCTGAGTACAATCCCTAGCCTTTCCTGCCTTTCCCTGTACCTTAGGAAGTAGCATAATTGAGATGCTTTGAGAGACAAGAAGCAAGCTATAGGAATTGTTGTCATGTATGGAATGGAGTAAAAGAAGGGGGAAAGATCTGGTGAATGGAGCTGAGAATGAGTGATGAAGAGGAAAAATGGGAGAGAAGGAAGGAAGTACCCATGCTGAGCTCCATTCCTGGCTTTTCCATGGGCAACAGTGGTCATAACAGTCAAAGGGTATGGTAAGGGTCAATTTGAAGTCTTTTTTTCCTGTCTCTCAGGTGATATGGCAAGATCATTGGTATTCAAAGTCCAAACTTTGAAGACAGGCTCCCTGGTTCAAATCTTGGGTGTGTGTTTTACCAAATATAACCCTCCCCTATGTCTTCAATAAGAATAATAAGGGGACCCACTCTATACAGATGCTGTGCTGACTTCATGGCTGGCACCTATAAGGGATACCTGACCATTCACTACCACATCAGTAAGTATTGTTGTGACTTCTGTAAGGAGGGAGCTAAAATATCATAGGAATGTTATTATAGATGCAGCACAGAACACAAGCCAGTGTTCAATACACATCTGGCACAAACTCTTCACTCAGCTGAATGTATGGAACCACATAAGCAGGAAGAGAGATGTCCATTTAAACTCCAGTGATGTAATCCTTAATTCCTAAGCTACACTAGTAAGAAACTTGGGTCTGAAATTACAAGCCAAATGGTGCCTGCCATATTTTGAACAGGTCCTCCCAAGTTCATATTGTAGAAACCTGATCCCTATTGCCACAGTACTGAGAAATTAAATCTACAATAGTTGGTTAGGTGATAGAGGAACTGTCCTCAGGAATAATGCTTTAATCTAACAAATGAGTTCACATTTTTTTCAGCAGTGACTCTCTTGAAAAAGGATCACTTCTGTCCCCTTCCCCTCACTCATGGTCATGTGATGCCCCACACTTTGTTATAACAGTGCAGAATGGTCCACATCAGATGTGGACTCTTTGATATTTTATGTCCAATCCTCTAGAACTTAGAAAGACTATCTCTCTTTGTAAATCACCCAGTCTCAAGTTTTTCTAAGAAGAGAATGGAGGACCAGTAGTAGAAGGAGGAGCGGGAGAAGGAGGGAGGAAGGAAGAGAAGAAGAACGGAGAAGAGAATGAGGAAGGAGGATCGAAGAAAGAGGAGGAGGAAGAGAAAGAAGAAGAAAAGGAAGAGAAGGAGGAGGAGGAAAAAAAACAGACTAAGTTGGAACTAAATTTTTAAAAAGACAGTCTTTAAAAAGACACATCGCAGCCAAGGCTACACAGACAAACCTTGTCTCAATTCCTCCCCCCACCCCCAAAAAAGAAAGAAAAAAAAAGAAAGACATCAGGCCAAATAGTAGAATACTCACCCCAGCCAGCCACACAAAATTTCAGGATATAATTGGGAATGTATGTGTTGAAGACTTTGACTAGAGCAAAGTACATGTGGACCGCCTCCAGGCCCATCCAAGTCAAAGACACCAGCAGAAAGTAATGGAGTGCCACTGCAGCTGTGATGCATAGTCCCACTTTCTGAAATGATGTCAGCCAGGAATTAACCAGAAATGCTAGGTTGAGCATCAGTAATGCTGTGCATAGGTTGATCAGGATTTTGGAAGGATAATCTTTTCGAAGTTTGCTTTAAAACAAACAAACAAATGTTAGGATAGGCAGGGTCTCTCTTTCAAATTAAGCACTGCTACATCTTATCTAGTAAAATATCAAGAGTTGTTTGTGAGGGTCTCATAAGTCCCCTTGCTGTAGTCTATGAGAGTTACAGTGGCTCTGTTTTCTTGTGAACACTTTCACCTGTGGCTACTTTAAAATGTCATCTTTCCCAGGCATATCCCAGGGTTTGGATATTTTGACTGGTTGGTTGGTTGGTTTTATTGTTAATAAAATTAAATTGTTTGCTTGTTTATAGTTTTTGTTCTTGAGACTCTCATACAGCTCTGAAATGAAATATATTTACCTCTATTTCCCCCTCCAACTCCTTACATACTCCTCTAACTTATCCCCCTCTCAATTCAAGCTCAGTTTTTAAGATAATTATGATTTTAATTAACATTTCCGTGATGAGTAATGATGTTGAGAACCTTACCATATGATCATATACTTACTAATCATTTGGATGCAAATTAGGGTTACCCACGGGTGACCTTTTCTGTGAAGTGTTCTTTCAGTCTTTTTGTCCACTTTTCAATTTTCTGTCTTGTTTTTGAATTTGTATTCATGCCCACATACAGACACACACACACACACACACACACACACACACACACACACAATGCAAGTATCTTCTCCCAGTCTGTGGTTGTCCTTTTACTATCTTAATTTTTTCCCTCTGATGAAAGGGTTCTTGTTTTTAATGAAACTTTAGACTTTTCCTTTTATGATTCCTGTCCTTGTATCAGGGTAGAGAAATTTTACTCTTAATTGCAAGCTTCTTCCTTTTTAAATACTCCAATAAGAGTTAATTTTGCTTTATTTTTAACTTTCCAACTTCAGAATCTAATGATCTAACATCTTCCTATTGTGTTTTATTCATGAATTTAACAAGGTTTCAATGACAACACATCCATTAAACCAAGTTAAACTTACTCAAAACTAAGTTGTACAAACTTACTGGAAGGCTATGTATGTCACCATTGCAATCCCCAGGAAAATGGAGGAGATGCCACATCCTGTGTATGTGATAATCATTAATATCCGTTCATTCGCTGCATCCACTGTAGACCTGGACAAATCCTAGAATCGCAATACATAGTGCTTTACATATCCATCAGAACAAGGTTGGAGTAAAATGCTCCTGGTGCTCATGAACAGTTGGTTCCCAGCACATATAGCAACCCTGCTGAAGCTCTTCTATAGTCAAATGATATGGAAGTCTATGTGATAAGACCACATGTGGTTTGACCAGACCTACTAAAGCTTACCGAGTCACAGCATGGAAAGCCATCAACCACGGTGAAAGAACATTTAATCCTTGGTTTCATTGTCATTAACATGTTCAGCACTTGAAAATATAATCAAGCTAATGGATTTGAATTTGGTATATAAAGTGAATCAATATCTGAATGGAGTGTACCAAAATACTACACAGAACATAAAAAAAAATTTCCTTAGACCTTAAATAATGTTTATAAAATTAAAGAGATAAAGTGGTCCTTTGTCTAAAGTAATAGTCCAGTAAAGTCTTATTTTGAAGACCACCAAAGATCTGAAATGACATGCAAAACTATTGAATATATAAGTACACTGATTTGGGAAGAAACCATAGCTTTCATTAGATGCTTATGGTTCTATGTCTCATAAATAGTTAAGACATGGGGATAGAGAGGTGGATCAGTGGTTAAGAGCAGTGACTTCTCTTCCAGAGGATCCAGGTTCCATTCCCAGCACCCACATGGCAGCTCACCCCTGTCTATAACTGAAGTTCCAGGAGTTCTGACACCTTCACAGAGATACACATGCAGGCAAAATGCCAATGCACACAAAGTAAAAAAAAAATTAATAATAAAAGGTTAGGACTTTTTAAAATGCTAGGAAATACTAATCTATTCTGAAAGTTCTTGACTAGAAGGGCTTGTACCCTTGCTGGGACATTTGACAGAACCTAGAGATATTTTTTGGTTGCCACAACTGAGGCAGGTGCTGTTGACATTGACTGGGTAGAGGCCTGGGCTGCTGATGTCCATCTTACAATGTGCCCAACTGTTTTCCACAACATAGAATTATGTGTTTCAAATGGCAATAGTGTTGAGATAAGAGAAACACTGATTCTCTCCATTCTATCATTCGGACCTCAGAAGAAAGAGGTCTAGAAAGTTCCAAGCAAGTAAGGCCCCTCAAATGAGATTGGAAAACTAATTGCTAACAGAGCTGGAGACCCTTGACTCCTGTTGTAAAGGTCTAGCCAGTTGGTAGTGAACCAAAGGAAATTCTCACAAATTGGCAATTATTGACTGAATGCTTTTTATGGGTCAAATAAAAATTTTAAATGGACTATAAACCATGCTAAACTCAGGTGTAGATGTGCACCCCTATGCACCCAGTACTTGGGAGGCTCTGTCAGGAGGTCCGGACCAACCTGGGCTATACACTGAGCTGCCTCAGCTATAGCTTCAGACTGTATGAAGAGAAAAATAAACACCTGATTCACACTGCTGTATTTTTGTAAACATGATTGGAGGAGAGCCTTTTCTCTGCTTGTATGATTTTTTTCACTATTTAGCTTACAAGTACATTAATAGCTTGAACCTAATAAAAAGTTGTCAAAATTCCATTGAAGAGTGATAAAGAGACAACTCACCATTAAAACTCCAAAGTGAGTGAGGTGGTTACACTGACAGATTGTGTAATTTACATTGGTTTCCTTTACTTTACAGCCTGATGGATTCCATCCACCTAGACCATCTGCAGGGGACAGAAGGGAATTTCAAGCAATTTTACTTTTCTCGGAAATGTTTAATTTTTTATTATATGCATCATCCGAACGTGTGTTATAATTAGCATTGTTTGTTAAGACAGAAAGGTATAATTGAACAGCAAAATTAAATTACATTCAATAGGCCAAATTAACATATGTGTCAGGGTACAAGGGTGGGGATGGGCTTTATAAATAGTGTAATTTCATTGTCACCCATTTCTCTTGTTTCTGTACTGCCTCTACAGATTAAGATACAGCCGAATCATGAGCAACTGTTCCTGTCACCATGCTGTAGCAACATGTTTTGTAAGTAGCCAATAAAAGAAATAGATCTGGAAGTTTTAGAAGGACCTAGACCTTTGGAATACAGGCTGCCTCTTAGCCAACTTGGGACTGACATTTATATTAGAAACAGCCAGTTCCACCCAAGAAACTAAATGGACTCAAGCTATCATGGCCTGAAGATCCTTATGGCTGATTGGAGCCTTATAGACCTGGGGTTAGAGAGCTGGTTTAGGATGGTAGTACAGCAAAAGACTTATCTCAGGACAGGTATCCAAGTGTGAGCAGAATTGTCTCTCTGGGATAATGCCATAGATGATAAATGTTCTACACTCACAGCATAAAGAGCCAGGGGCAAGGGGTCTCCTGGGAGTACTCCAGCTACACAGGGATGAACTTACTGAAGCTATGGAGGACAGAGCTTGTCACTTTTTATGGGACCATTTTTCTGACAGGTTTGGCAGGGAGCCAGGAGAGGACACATTGTTTCTGTTTGTCAGAGAGTTAGTATTCTGTTCCCTGAGGAGTTAAGTAGAAAGAGAAATGTCTCTCTTCTCCTGGATTTCTAGATGGGAAAAATATCCAAGCAGAGCTTCCTATGTAGAAGAACATTTCTCACCACTAGCCATTCATTCCTGGGAGATGATGATTGTGTAGGAGAATTCTATGGGATTTGGTATTAACCCTAGAGACTCCAGTGGAGGTAGCAAACCTAATAAAAGCCAGTCAGGAGTAACCATATCCACCACTTTCACAGATGCACAGCTACCCAAACAGGGAGGGCTTTTGCGGACTAACAAAAATCTCATCTCCTCAATGAGATGATTAAAGGATTGGGTCCGTTCGAGGGCATAGGGCTTACCAAGGACTCACTATTCTTATGAAAGAGAGAGAAAAAAAATAAATAGCGATAATTCCTATAGGAATGCACACTTAACAAGCCAGGTAATCCCTCCTCAGTCCTCTTCAAATAACTCAGTTACTCTGCACTGGGCCTTCTAATTGCATTTTTTTTTCTAGTCTTGCTTACCCATGCGTTGATCTATTTTTGTAATTTCTATAATAAATGCCTTATCAAAAGGAGTTTTCTTAATTTTCATGCCCTAAAAGTCATGTAGGATATCTCTGTCGTGCAGAGTGTTCCGTAGTGCCTGATTGGACAGCAGCTGACAACATCCCAACCACCAACAGGGAAAAGGATGAGGGGGCAAAGTCAAAGTCTGCTTCTATAAATACTTACTGTTAGTGTCAAAATCCCAAAAGGCACAGTAAACTTGACCATAATTCTGCAACAATAAGAATTACAGTCAAATACCTTTTCTTGTGTCACCAAACAAAAACAATGTGCATTTAAGCGTTTTCAAGTGTTTTGGCCAGTGGAGACAGAAATATACACACACGTAAGCGCGAACACACTCGCACACGGGGAGAGACATAGGGGGAGATCGTTTACGGTTTGGTTTTAAGTATAACTCCACCTAGCTTTGGCCTTGGAAGTAAGAAAACAGTATGTCACCGCTTAGCAATGTAGCATGTGTCGTTTAGTATTACTGGGACCTGCCAATTGGAGCACTGCAGAGGGGGAAGCTCTGGAGAACCAGTAAGCGACTGCTGTATAGTAGGTGTTCTTTATGAGGCTTTGAAATTTGGCACACACAGCTGTGATCATTCCTAAGCACACAGAGTTGAGTCACTTCCTCATTAAGCCTGTTGAAGATTCCTGAAATTTCCCTAGCTCCTACAATCTCTAGGAGACTAAGAGGCAATGGACAATTAATTCCCAGGAATGATCTGATAGTCATAGCCCCAGTCTAAATTGAGAGATTTTACCAACCTGTTTCATTTTCAATCTGGTTTTTAAATTCTCTCTCCAAGTCTCCCTTGCTTCTTTTTAAGACTAGGGGGAAAATATGTTATACTATAAAGTCTCTTAGATAGGAAATGAATACTTCACACTGGACACATATTAACATCAAAGAATGAAACAGTAACTCATTCTTTTACTAAAACTAAATTTGATTATTTAGTAATATATGCCTTATGTTATTCCATACGATTATCATTTTAGTCATTTGATAATAAATACATGTTTTAATGTTCTTCATGCAAAGTCAAAGAATACAAATGCTATTTTCAATGATGTTGTTTATCTCACTCAAAAATGAATGCAATTAAATGGCATTTACTGTTACAACTAAGATCTGCTTATTCTTAGTCACTGTCTTGCTAGAAGGCTCACTATCCAGGATCCCTTGGGAATATGGCATTATTTCTAGAAATACCTAGTTCTAACATACTTCTACCTAGAACCAGAAAAATCAACATGGAGTCTTTGAATTGAATGTAAATTGACCATTTATTTTTCAGCAGAAAATCACTTTGGGGTCCTGAGGTCATTTGATTCTCAGATGAAAATAGATATATTACCCAGTTTCCTTGAATATGCTTCAGAATGATAAGCACTGGACCAGCCAAGTTTTGAATGGACATATTTGAGATGCTTGCACTGACAACATATGTCATTAATAAAGTATTGTTGTTTTGGGCCTGCAGATGAAACACAAAGGTTCTAAACATCTAATTTCTTACATAACCATTATCAATCTAGAATCAATGATGTGCTACACAGTTTTGGCATAGACGTGAAAAAAAATCACAGTCTACGGATGAATTTTCAGAGTCAATCAGTCCATCTCTTCATCACATAAAGCTCAATTATAACAAGTTAGAACAATTCATTTATTTATCCATTCATTCACCCATCCATCTATCCAGAACATATCTAAATAATCAATATTGGGTTTGTACCAACTATTCAATGTTGCTTTTACAACAAAACAAAATATTCTCTGCCTTGATAATGCTCCAGATTCACACATTGCACAACTTAACTTGGTTCTAACTCTTGACCATCCTTATAAAGACACCTTTTTAAATAATGAATCTGAATCCATTATGAGGTTTTTACAAACTATTTTCATAGTCTGTCCCCCAGAGGAAAAGGAAGTATGTTTGTCAATATCCAGCTTGGTATACGTGTTAGAAGAATTTGATGATGATCTCCACTCTTGAAAACCATATAGTCTCATGCCGAAGTCCAGACATTATATCCTAGCATGGCCTACACAGCCTAATATGCAGCAGGTATTTCCTCTTTTGGCTTCTGTGATCCAGATAATTGGCTAAGTGATTTTCACATGCATATTCTTCAGCCCTCACTGACATCATATGGCCTTTTTTTTTTTTTTCAGCTAAACTGAGACTTGGGTAGGTTCAGTACCTATATGTACAAAGATCACACAACTCATGAGTGGCAGGAAAAGGATGTTTAACAATGTTAATTTAAGGGCAACAAATTAAAGGATATTTGTAAAGCTATGAGACTCTATAATAACAAGACCAAAGTTGCAAAGGTCAAGATTCCATAAGGCTAGTTAACTGAGTGCCTGCATCTAAGAAAGCCTGATGTTTAAATGACATCCCTGAAGAGCCTACTGAACATGGTTAGAAGACATCACTGAGGACAGGGTGTGCAATAGCTACTCCCTTGTCAAGCTAAGCACTTAAGTAACCATGCATGTGGTCTTGGTCAACTTGGAAATGCCCTACTTTGTGTTCATGGCCATTTGTGTTCATCCTAAACAATGTTGTGATGGTTAATATTGTTAAAAGGACAGGATCTGGAATCATATAGGAAATAAACTTCTGGGCGGGCCTGAAAAGGATCATCTAGCTTGGGTTGTCCTCTGGGCATACTGGTGAGGGATTATGTAAACACAGAAGGCCCAGTCTAAATGTAGGTAGTACCATTCCTTCAACTAGGAGTCCTAGAATGAATAAAAGATGGCTAGCTGAGCACTAGCAGTCATTTACTTCTTTGATGCAGACATAATGTGACAAGCTTTCTCAAGTCCCTGTCACCAGGGTTTCCCTACTATGGTGGACTGCAACCTCAAACCATGAACCCCAAACCAGCCTTTTCTTGCATAATTTCCAACAATGACACAAATAATGAATGCACATTCTGATGACTTAATGTTCTTTTCTCATCAGAGTTCCCTAAGGCAGCCTGCTAAGGTGTAACATCATGAAACTATGATTATGGTAAGGTTTTGCTGACACCCAAGAGAGTAAGTGCCTACCCAAGCCTTCTGGTTCCTCCAAAGACCTTCTCCTTTCTGGACCATTGGTAACATGATGACATGATAATATCTATTGGTAAGTAGATGACCTCTAACTATTCTCCCAATTTGGTCTAAGATATACAGCTTTCTGCAGTGGAAAAGCCAAGGGAGGAACTGCTCACAATGACCAAAGGCTTAACTAACTAACCTCTTAGGATTCATGTCTCTTACATACAACATGGTAAAAATCATTTCTTGCTCCTCTGGACTTAAGTTTCCTCTATGTCAGCTCTATCCACTCTTTATTTCATTTTGGGGTCTCTTCAGAGCTGAGATCTCCCCTAAATCAGGCTGCCTTTGCTCTGTCCTCTCCTACAGTCCTAGAGTCCCTATGCCACAACAGGCTTGCTTATTTCCGTTGCTCCTCCCAAAGAGCTACAGCTACTGGAAGAAAGGAGAATGCACAAGATGTTCAAGAGTGGTGCATTATCAGCAATTTATAAGCTAAGATTTTATAATGACTGTCAAGATTTTGACCAAAAGATATTAAAGGAAGCTGTATAGATCTAAGGCTGGGGCCCAGGCACTGAAGATTTAGAAAGGTATTTACAGGGAAGCATGTCTTCAATCCTCAGCCACCAGTGACACAAGGCCTAGACCCATGTACCTCTTTCAGTGCAGGAATCTTATTTACTGCATTTTCTACAAGGGTAGGCCCCAGCTCTGTTTTGCTTAACATCATAGCCCCATCACCTAGTAACCAGCACCATGAAAGACACAGAGTAGGAATGAAATAACTATTTGTCAAATAACTAAATGATTGGGTAAATAAGAGAGTGAATTGTGTCACCTTTAGTAAATGTCTTTCTCTTTCTGGATCTTGGTGACTTCACTGACACAATAAAGATATGTGACACTGAGTTATAAGGGCCCTTCCAGCTTGGAATTTGATGACTAACTGGTTCTAATCCTTCTTCATCTGGCACTATGACGTCTGTAGGCTAATTTGGGTGAAGGTCTTTAGTCTATTTCAATGAAAGGTGCTAGAGAATCAAAATTACTTATTAAGTGTAGAATCTATGCAAAGCAAGTTTATCTCTTATTCTGAGAGATAAGCACAGCCATTTGAAGGAAGGAGGGAAATTAAGACCAAAAATAATGGCATCTCTGATGATACAAAACAGTGACAAGAATATCAAAAGGTTCAGACAGCTTTGGAACATATTTTAAGCCATTATTACAAAATTTGGTTCACTAATTTTTTTCAGAGTACAGAGAAGAGAGAATGGGCTTATTAATTCTAAGGAGGTGTCCTGGAGAGGAATTGAACTAAACCTACAGGAACAAATAGAATTTAGCTGAAGAAAAGAATGGCCACAGAATGCTAGAGAAACAGAAAACTTTGCAAACACATTTGGTGATAATATGGTCCTCTTAAACTGGTAGGTGCTAAAGTGTCTGCTATATTTTTATCCTCTTATTGTAACATCCCCTCCCCCATCAAAATAAGTCTGTGACTATTTGACCACTAGGAATTCATGCCTTTGGATGATTCCTTAGTAATGCAAACACACTGGGGCAAATTAATGCATTAACTTCAAATATAAAGACTTTGAGGTTGGGGAGATGGGTCAGGGGTTAATTTATTTCTGCATAAGCAATGGACCATTGTTTGGATTCCTGGAACCAATGTAAAATGGCAGGTGGGGATGCTTGTTCACCTGTATTTCCTGACTAATGTCATTGGCAATTTCTGGGTTTGACTAAGAGACCTTGAACAATGTAGAACTATTAAGGATGATTCTTGACATCAATCTTGGGCCTCCACATTCATACATACACATGTGACTGTGTGGCTTTCCATATATATATATATATATATATATATATATATATATATATGTGTGTGTGTGTGCCTATATATACAAACATGAACAAACCCCCACACACAAATACTACATGCATGTTTATGAAAACAGACATAAATGGGAAAGAAAAAAATCATATATCAGAACTTTGGTATTATATAGCCTGAATCTGATTCTTAACTATACCATTTCATCACTATCTGATCTTGAAAAAAAAAACTATTTTTCTGAGCCTCAGTTTCCCATGAGAAGAAGATGAGGTAGTAAGCATAAATAGTAACAACTAAAGCTGCTTATGGCAATACATGCCTTTACTCCCAGAACTCAGGAGGCAGAAGCTGTAGGATCTCCATCATATTGGTCTACAAAGCAAATTCTAGGCCAGACAGAGATACATAATGAAAATTTGTCTCAAAAAAATAGTGCTTACTGTCCTGAACTTCATGTAAATGCTGGTTGCTGTCATCTCAACAGCATGATTAGATAGAGTGGTCATAGGCAAAGAACCTTACCCATAATAACAACAGTAATGCAAGCATTTACTCAGTGCTCAGGATGTGCCAGGCAACCCCAGGAGCACTTTACATAAAGGACCCTTCAGTCCTTTAAGGGGTATATAAAGTTCTGTATACTGTTTTACACTACAAGAAACTACAGCACACGGAGAAGGAATCATACAGGGAGAAGACAGTGATGTCACCCTCAAGTCCCAGAAGCTGCTCTCCAAGACCATGTCTCACCACATTTCACTGACTCTCGCTTAAAGTGAGGTTTAGACCACTCAGAGCTAGAAGCCAGGAGAGATGTGGGGGTGGGGCAGATTAATAAGATGAAAGGCCATCCTATCAGGAGAACATGCTGTTCTTTTTTGGCTTTGAAACATCTTAAGATCTCCATTTGGTTCCCAGATAACCCTTAAAGTCCCATCCAAAGCTTACGGGCTATGAAAATTCAAAAGTATAAAGCATCATTAAAGTAGATGTTGATTCATGCAGAGGACCAGAGGTTGTGCTGAAAGACTTGGAGAATCAATCAGAACATATTCTAAAATAAACAGAACATCATGAAAATAGCAGGAGTTCATAATTACAGTGAGTCACCACATCAGTTCATGACAGTTACCAGAGGCAAGAACTTACCTTAAAGAGTGAGGTTTGTCCAAAAAAATTAAACAAAATGGTTTTTAAGCCATTAAGAGGAACTTTCTCCCTCAATGATTTAGGCAAATATATGGAAGCCAAAGCCCTCCTTAGAGGAATACCACCAAGGAAAATCTGCCAAGACAAATAAATAAAAAAATGGAGTCTTCACCCATCATAATTGCATTCTCTCCTCGTCTCATCTCTTCCAATTCAGAGTTCCCACAGAGGACTGAAGCTGATGACTGCAGCCTGGTTCCATGGACTAACACACACATACACACACACACACACACACACACACACACACACACGCACACACGCACATATGCACACACACACACTTTTCCTTCCAACCTTCCAAAGTTAACCTAAGTACACATATGTAAAAACAGAGGTGATAAAAATAACAAATTAGGTGATTAGCCCCAATGTTAAGAAATAAAGTGTATCATCAGTTTACCTTCCCCGGTATAGTTCTGAAAGCAGAAACGATGGCAAGAATAAACTATGCAGTAGTATTAAGCACCTGCCTCATAGTTCATTAAACAATGTTTTCACTAATAGTGAGCCTGGAAAGTGAAGTATTAGCCTTTAAAACTCTGCTAGGGACTCATAGTTAGAAGGATATGTTAGTTTCATTGGTAATAAATAGTATTTTGTATATACTAGAATGTTTTTGAGAATGAAAATGGGTTTTATTAAAAATTACACTGAGAACACAATCACAAACCTGAACATCCCTGGGAAAAACTGGTATATGGGCACGATGAACTGTATTCTCTTATTTAATCTTTGCCAAACTTGAAAGGTATGTTGTAGAAGATATTAGGAAATGGGGCTCACGGAAGTTAAAGACTTATCCAGCGGTCATAAAGTAGGGGAGTAACTGAAGAAAAATATGGAATTTGGGCCCGTATTTTTCTTATTATCTATGGTGCTGATCAATGAGCTGTTACCTAGTTGGGTGTAGAGTAAGGGAGGTGTGTGTGTGTGTGTGTGTGTGTGTGTGTGTGTCTGTGTGTGTTAGTGTATAATGTTTATAGAATGACTTCTTGAACCTAAAACCCATATGGATTTTTTAGCACAGATGACCAATGCCCAGTCGACTGATGACCTTTTAGGTGACAACTTTACTTTAGCATATAAGTAATTTGGTACCAAGAATGTGGCTAGGGTTAATTGTCTGATTATCCACTGATGCTTATAATGGAGACTCCATATTTAAACAGGGAAGTCAGCACCTGCTTCTGGTACACCTAAATAGCTCTTAATGGACGAGGAGTTCCCTGCATATAACATCAAATTAAATTAACAGTCATTTGAAAACCCAGGAAAATGAACACCATCAGAAAGCTTCTGTAGCAGAGTAAGTACTCAGAAAAAGGTAAAAATACTGGATGAAATATCTGTTTTTCAGCATCCAGCTGATGCTTTGTAGGGCATCTGAAATGTTGCTAGAAAAAAAAATCTACTTATTCCTGTTGTGAAGAATCAGAAACTAAAGGTCAGGAGAAGCACAGCCATTGGAAGGATGGGATGGGGAACTTCTGGAATGGAGTGAGTTAAACTGCACAGATTCTGTACCTGGTCTCTGAGTCGTATATACAGAGGAAAAACTCTAAATATAAAATGAAGGACTCAACTGCTTTTTGAACTGCCACCCAAGACTTGGAGTTTACTTTAATTCCAGACAGCTCAATTGCCATAATAATCAAATCAGTAGCCAAAACAGCAATAGAAATATGAACTAAGACAGTGTGATTAAAAGGACAAATCGTGCTGGTGGAAATGTAACATCATTCAGCCACTATGAAAATCAAGATAAAAGATTCATCAGAAACCAAAATAGTACAGCCATATTATCTACCTATACAACCCCTGAGTCTATATCCAAAAAAAAAAATCAAAGTCATATGTAAGACATATGCCTGTATACCTATGCTTATTGTGATTGTGATACTGATCACAATACCTAAGATATTGAATCAGCTGAGGTGACAACTGACTTAAAAATGGATTTCAATTGTACATATATATATATACCCAATAAAATATTATTCATAAGAAGAATGAAATATGCCGCAGGAAAATGAGGGTAATTCAATATTGTCATATTAAGTAAAATAAATCCAAATGTTGAATGTTTTCATTTGCATCATCAATTAAATTTTAAAAGGCTGAAAGTATAAGGGAGACTATCTAGAGGAAAGAGAGACCAATAGAAGAGAAGAATTTATGCAACAAAAGAAAAACATGAGGATAAATGTGATCAAAATCCATTGAATGAATATATCATAATGAAATAAATTGTCTTGTAGTCTAATATTTGCTTATTCAAGATAAAATAAAGAGTAAAGATTAATAAAAATTAAAATGAAGTATAATAAATATTTTAAAGTAAAACAAAACATAACAAAAAGAATAGAAGAAGAAAAACCAAATGTATAGAAAATAAAATAAGATTAAAGTTTTAAGTATCAAGTTTAATCATGTCAACAATTATATTAAATATTAAAGGACTGCATACATAAAAGGCAGAAATCGCCAGGACTAATACAATGTGCAAACACAAACTATATGCTATCTACCAGAATTGTTCTTTATATATGAAGAAAATAGTGGTCATACACACATACACATTCACACAAATGTCTTCTAAGAAGGCTGCGAGGAAGATGAGACTGCCAGGCATGGTAGTACACATGTATAATTCCAGCACTCAGGGTGTAAAGGATGTTGCCTTACTAATTGCAGCCTAGCCTGCAAGGCAGGTCCTGGCTACACAGAGAAACCCTATCTCAAAGAAACACATCAGAGATAGAGAAGTAATTGCAGCTTAGCCTGCAAGGCAGGTCCTGGCTACACAGAGAAACCCTGTCTCAAAGAAACACATCAGAGATAGAGAAGTAATTGCAGCCTAGCCTGCAAGGCCGGTTCTTAGCTACACAGAGAAACCCTGTCTCAAAGAAACACATCAGAGATAGAGAAGTTTCATGATGATAAATAAGTTATGATTAAGGATGGTATTAGGACAACCCAACAATATAAATGAGTATAAAATAAATTTGGTAAAATTTAAAAGAATTAGAGATTTTAATAGTCCTTTCAACTAGAAAACAGTTTAAGAAAAAAACTAGTAAACATACAGATGCTTCTAATAGTATCAACCACTTTGATCTTACTAATATATATGATACACTATACCTAAGAACTATAAAAAGCACACTGTTTTTCATGAACACAAAATCTATACCCAATTACTCATGGTCAAAAGACAAGTTCCAATACATTTAAATAGGTTAAAGTTATTCCAGGTTAAATCAGCTGTGGCTATCAGCTGAGAACTTAGGGGGTAGATGCAGAAAGATCAGAAGTTCAGTTACTTTTCAAATTGAGATGGAAGCATTATTGTGCTACATAAAATCCTATTTCATAACACGGAACTAAATGAAACCATACCAAGTGTATTGTGTGGCCAAAATGAAACAAATAATAAATAATAATGCCTTTGATATCTCCAAATATTTGGTATTTCAACATACATCTAAGTAATCGAGGCATTAAAGAAGGTGAAAAATACTTGCAACTGAAATAATAAAAATACATGTTCAAGATTTGAGTGAGAGATCCTGTCTCAAAAAAAAATAAGGTGGAGAGTGATGAAGGAAGATTCCCAATGTTGATCTGTGACTCCCACTCATATATGCATAAGACAATGGCACCTACAAACAAAAATAGACACACACTAGTGGGAACAGAAGGTCTGAGGTGGGGGAAAGATGGAAGAAGAGAGTACTGGGAGAGACAACTGGGTTATGGGAACATCTCTCAGACAATGGATTCTATGAGGGGAACCCTAGTTAAGACTCCTTAGCAATGGAGGATATGGTGCCTGAAACGGCCATCTCCTGTAACCAGAAAATACTTCCAGTCAAGGACACCAACATAGCCATAAAACCTCAGACCCACAATTGGTCCTGACTACAAGAAGTTCATGGGTAAAAGATGGAGCAGAATTTGTGGAATCCTGTGGAAGAAGGGGAGGAAGGATAGAAGGAGCCAGAAGGCTCAAGGACACCACAAGACAACCTACAGAGTCAACTAACCTGGGCCCACAGGGGCTTACAGAGAATTAACCTCCAAACAGAGAGCGTGTATGGGATCGATCTAGGCCCTCTGCACATATGTAACAGTTGTATAGCTTGGTCTTCATGTGGGACTCCTAATAGCAGGAACAGGGGCTCTCTCTGACTCTGTTGCCTGCCTTTGTATCCCTCTCCTCTAGCTGGGCTGCCTACTCGGTGCTCAAAAGAAGATACACATAGTCTTACTGCAACTTGATATGCCAGGACTGGTTGATATCCATGGGAGGCCTCCTCTTTTCTGAGGAGAAGAGGAGAAGGGGTGAATTAGGGGGGAGATTGAGATGGAGGGACTGAGAGGAGAGGAGTGATGGAAAGCTGCAATCAAGATGTAAAGTAAATAAATAATAATAAAAATGTTAGAAGAAAAATTAAAGGCTAAGAAAAGGAATAAAGAGGGTGGTAGTGAGATGGGAAAGGAGGTAGGAGTGCTTGTAGCAAAAGCATGACAACAGGGCAAAAAGCCAAACATATTTGTACACACCTGTGGCCATAGCACTAGCAAGAGGGTAGAGGGGATTGCTGCAGCCACCATCTTAGGTTCAGTGTCAGTGAAAGATCCTGTCTCAAGGTAGCAGGGTAGAAAGTGATAGATCAGAGTACCCAATTTTCTCATCCTGTTTCTGTTCATGCACAAGCATACACGCACACACATGTACGCATACCACAAACACTCCTATACAAAAAGAGAAATAAAAATCACTAAGGAAGATTCACAACCCTTTTGCCAGCTATCCTAAAAATCACTCAACCTAGTAAGTGAATTTAGCAATTGTTCATAATACACAAATGATGTACACAGGTTGAATATCATTTACCAAAATCCTTAGACAAGAAGTGTCTCAGATTTTGCAGGTTTGGGATTATGAATTATTTGCATAGACTACTTATGTAATTTCTAATCCAAAATTCTGAAATTGAAAATGCTCCAAAATCTTAAACTATAAAAACATTTTTCATCTTGGAATTCAGGATTAGGCCTGGTCAGTCAACCCACATTATATACTTTATATTTAATCAAATTGCATTTTATATTTGCATAAAATCATTGAAATTTTAAAATATTCCATTTGCAGCAACATCAGAGAAATAAGATACTTAGGAATAAATTGATCAAAACACAGCCAGGTGTAGTGGTACAAACCAATTAAATACCAGCAATTTGGAGTCAGAGACAAGAAGAGTGTGAGTTTGAAGCCTATCTGGGACATTATAAGTTCAAGGTCAGGTGAGATATATAGCAAGATTCTATTTCAGAAACTGAGGTCTGCCCCTATCAGTGGACTTGGGGAGGGGCATGCTTGGAGAAGTGGGAGGGAAGATGGGACTGGGGGGGAAGAAGAAGGGGTTTACAGGGGATACAAAGTAAATAAAGTGTAATTAATAAAAATTAAAATAAAAAATTAAAAAAGAATAAAATGACATGCCAGAATGGTAGTACTCAGTATAAAACACACACACACACACACACACACACAAAAAAAAAAAAAAAAAAAAAACAACCTGAGGTCTGGGACTCCAGCTCAATGGCCAACCTGAATACCACTGTCTTTTTGCACAGATTTTTTCAAGCAGATGTAAAAATTCATATAGACTTAGAAAAGGCTTAGAGTAGCAACCTTAAAAAAAAGAAGGTAAAGTGCTCATACTACCTTTCACACTGCAGGAATTAGGAGAAGACCAAGAGAATCTAGCCTTTAAAACAGCAAGTTTCAGGTTCAGTGAGAGACCAGTCTCAAGAGAATGAGACAGAGAATGATAGATCACGAGTCCTTACATCCTCCTCTGGCTTGTGCATACATATTCAGAGGTTCACATAAACACACATATGCACAAACATATCACACACACACACACACACACACACACACACACACACCAAATGTAGTTACCAATGCAGTGCAGCAATAACCCAAAGATTTATTAGAAAAAAAAAACACAGAAAGTCTAAAAATAGGTTTATTTTCCCAACTATTTATGTATGTATGTATTTATTGAGAAATTCATGTATGAGCACTGTTTTTATATTATTTCTCCCTCCTTTTCCTTCTTTCAATTTCTCCTATGTTTCTTCCACTTCTTTTCAAATTCATGACCTCTTATTCTTAAATTATTACATATATAGGGAGATGTAGGTAGATACACATTTATAAACACAGCCTACCGATTTCACTTAGTATATATGTGTTCAGGGATGATGTCTTTGGATTGGACCACCTATCAGAGGCTCATCCCTGGAGAAGACTGTTTCTCCTCTTCTCAGTGGCCATTAATTGTTTGCAGCTCTTTATTTAGGGATGAGATCCTCCTATTTTATCTTGTACATATGTGTTATGACTTGATTCTTTTTGTCATAGGTAACAAAAAATACCACTGGGAAAAGGAAATTTCCCAGTAAGTGGTGTTTTAGAAACTAAATATTTGGGCTGGAGAGATGGCTCAGAGGTTAAGAGCACTGGCAGCCCTTCCAAAGGTCCTGAGTTCAATTCCCAGCAATCACATGGTGGCTCACAACCATCTATAATGAAATCTGGTGCCTTCTTCTGGCCTGAAGGCATACATGCAGGCAGTTCATTGTATACATAATAAGTAAATCTTAAAAAAAAAAAAACCTAAATATTTATATGTAATAAAATGATCTCATACCATATAAGAAAATTAGATCATTTAAGGCTCTTCCTCCTAAGCATAAAAGTTAAACCAAAGAGTTTTTAAAGCATAATAGAATGGTTTCACGACTTGCCTGTGACAAAGATTTTTTTTAGACTAATCATATATGGTTACTAGCAAGGTAAAATAACTACAAATTATATTTCAAAAAAAATTCTAAACATGTGCTTATGAAAAGACACCACTGAGAAAATGATAGAAATTTAAAAAATAGGAACTACAAGCCAATTAAAATCTTAACAAAAGACTTTGACAGCTAAGTCAACAAAGAAGTTATGTGAGCGATCAAGATGAAAATGAAAGCTTCCTGCCTATCATTACCCACAGGATAAAAGAACATGGGAATTTCTTACAGTGTAAGTATATACCAAAAAAGCCAGCTATTCAGTTTCTAAGTATTTGTCCAAGACACATGAAAACATGTCCACACAAAGACCTTTATCCAAATGTTCATAAGGAGTGCTATTTGTAATATCATTAAACTGGAAACAACCAAATACACAGTGGAATAAATAAACAGTAGACTAAATAAAAAGTGCATAATATATTTATTCAATCAAGTACTATTCAGCAATAAACACTGTGGAAAACAAAATGATGAATTTTTAAAACAATGTGTAAGATATATGAAAGAAGATTTCTACCAGAGAATCACATACATATCACATGATTTTGTTTAGAGCAGGAACAAATTTTGGCAGAAAAAAAATATGTCAGAATAGTGGTGGTCCCTAGAGGTTGTCAGGGATTAACTGAGGAAATGAGGGTCTTTCAGGAGCAATGACAATATTCTCTATCTTGATAGGGTTTGGATTATGTGGACATATGCCTTAGCTAAACCTACAGACCTTGGACTTAGGCTTTGTATACTTTCCCATATATGAATTTACAGTCTTAAGCTATCAAATAAAATCTGTTCTCTCGGTTTGCTTTGAAGCTGCAAATGATCTGCCTGAGGCTGAAGTGCTGGTAGACAGTGGAAAGGGGCAGAGACTTTTTACTATTGCTATATAATTGTTGCGTTTATCTATGAGGTACAATGTGATAAATCAGGGTAAGTAGCATCCACATTACATAAACATTTGACATTTGCTTCTATTACCTAACCTGAGACCAGACTATAAATATAGTCAGACATAGATCTGAATTCCAGCTTAGCTGTTAGGATATGTGTCCTTGGGCACATCTCTTGACTTTCCTGTTACTTTATGTGTTCCAACAATACTCAGTAGTATAACATCCAGCATACAATAAGTTATCCCTATGTGATAGCCAATAATCAGCTAATACTTGCAATGATTTCAGGTGACAGAGACAATTCTTAAATTATTGCACACAACACAGACACCAAGGGTTATACACAAATCTACCTTGGGGTTTCTATATTTTCCCAATATTCCCATTCAGGTTAAAATCTCCCAAGGGTATACATTTGCCATTCTAAGAACTTCATGGGTGATGATCTAGAACAACATTTGGTTGCCTGTCTCTCCATTTCCTGCATTGCACTCACCTGCGGGGCTATGACGTCTTCAGAGGAGCGGATGCTAAAGGCCATCCCTTTAAACTTGTGGTCCACCCGCAGCACAGCCAAAGCCAGCCTGGCCACAGTGACATTTGCTGTTCTCCCTACAAAGTTCATCTTGTGACCAGCATGCTCGATTATCCTTAGAATTCTGAAAAGAATCACAAGCAAACAGCACTATTTCTGTCTTATTGATAAAACTCACCCTCCCACCAAGACATCATCACTGTGAAGCTTGACTTTGTGACTTCATTGTCATCTTGATGTTGTTTGGTAAGAGCCTTAGCTTTGGAGCCAAGCAGACAGAAGTCTGCATGTTAGCACCTCTAATTTCTGTAATTGTGAACAAAATGACCTGCTTGAGATCTATGACCCTTGCAAGCAAAGTCTGGGATAGTACCAGCATGTCTCCTGGTCATTTCAAAAATCAAATGAAATTATCTTTTATAAAGTCAGATCCATTATGGACTCTTTTATCCTAGAAGGAGTTCAGATTTTATTTAACCTAAAAGGACGGCCACCAAGTGGATTGAAAAGCAAGGTGTGATCTGATGTATGCATTGAAACCTAACTCTGACTCCTGTGTAGAAAATGGGCCACAAATGGGCAACAGTGGAAGTAGAGGGCTGGGATAGGAGGCTCCAGCAGATGAACAGGACAGGGAATCGAGAGTAGAACTGCTAGAGAAAGAATGGATGGATTCACTGCTTCAAGTAGAATAGTTTCAGACAGCGATTCTCAGCCTGTGGATTTAAACTCATTTGGGGTTGTACATCAGATATATGATATCCTGTATATTGAATATTTACATTACCATTCATAATGTAGCAAAATTACAGTTATAAAGGAGCAACAGAATAATTTTGTGGTTGGGGTTCAACATAACATGAGGAACTGTACCAAAGGGTCACAGCATAGGAATTTCAAGAATCACTGATCTAAGAGGTTAAAGGATGTATGACAGTGCTTCATATAAAATTTAGTTCTTTAGTATTATCAATAGCCCCCTGTAGCCACTTCAGTTAATGCTACACTTAAGATGGGAATGGGGCACTAGGCAGAGTTGGAAGGAGGCAGTGAAATATATATATATATATATATATATATATATATATATATATATATATATATATATGCATATGTATATGGAGGCAGTGAGATATATATATTTCTATACTTATTCTATACAGCTTGATCTATCTATCTATCTATCTATAATCAAACTATATTGGATAAGTATGGAAAGTTTTCCAATAATAAATAAAAACATAAGGAAAGAGTAAAAAAAAATTAAGACATTCATAAGTCAGCTTCTCAAGCAGAAATTGAAAAGAGTTGGTCACTGACTGTGAAAGTGTCAACCAGAACAATTCCTGAGTTTTTCAGGATACCATGAGTTGGATACATTTTTTAGAAATGTGCAGCAGTTAGAGAGATTTCAGGGTGGGTTTTGGACGAGAATTTATTTGAAATGTCATTATCACTGAGAATTCATTCGTATTCAAATGGTGTCATCCACTGAACTGGACCTTGTCAATGCGTAACTGTCTGTTTTCTCAGGAAGTAATTCAATAACATCTGTTTCCTTAGCAAAGCATTTTGACTCACTTATTGCTTACTGGAGGCAGGTTGGAGGCTGAATTGCTCTGCTTTTCCGTCATGGTGCTGATGATTTGTAGTATGATTTGAGTTAGGTTGGTATTTATCTCATCACAGTTAGAAATGTCAGCTACTTTAGAAACAACAATCTTTGTCTCTTCTTCATCCAGAGGTGGGGACTCATTGACCAGGTTTAAAATGTGTCCTGCGACATCTTCTGCATTCTCTAGGGGAAACAAAATGGAAATAGATGACTTCCATATCTTCCTTTAGTGTGGGCTATGCTGGATAGCCTCCTTCCCTTTAAAAAGAAAAGGCAGTGAAATGAAAATACACACCAAGGAAACAAAGTTCACCAAAGAAAACTATTGAGGCTCAAGTTCTCCAATAGATGTAGTTCTGGAAAGAAGAACAAAAATCAGTTTTGTATTCATTAAGTCTGATTTCAAATGCATTAGGGAAATCTTTGTGTCACTGAAGAATTATCTTGAAACTTGATGCTAATTAAGTTAAGACTTTTGATTGTTGGCTCGAGTTAAGATCCTACCTATACTCAAATATCAGCAAACATTGAGTCTGGGCTTTTATAATCAAGGGTGGTAATTACTATTCCCTGCCAAGAACTGGCATCCCACAGGTAGAAAGCAAATATGGACCACATAATAAGAAACAATTAATTTAGATTTTTTTCTATGGAAAAAAAACAATAGCTATTACCTCACCCACTTTCTTTTTCACTTTTTATTATGGAAATTTTTAAGCACAGCCAGAAAGCAAAATGATAATATGATGAATCTTTGTGTACTTCATGAATCACCCAGCTTCAACACGTGTCAGTGGAAGGCTAATCTTACTTTCCATACTTTCTCATCCACCTTTCCCCCATCTCTATATCCTGTAGCTTCACTCACAAACACATATGTTTAAAATGAAACAATTTCACCTTAACCATGATCTTAATTAAGTTAAAATTAAGATCTCCAGTCAGTGTTTAAATGTCATTAGTTGTCTCATAATCTTTTTTTTTTTTGGTCTCATAATGCTTGTCTAAATCTTTATTTGAACCATCCCCCTTTTAATGTGATGGCTACTATTAAACAAATACAAAGCAAATTAGACTTTAGTTCACTATAGTCCATATAAAACTGATCTTCCTGGCATGTCTTCCTAACTTAAAACACTCATATTTAAATCCAGAAACAAAATATGAAGAAGAAAATCACACAATAAAGATCCATTAACAAGGATTACACACACATACACATACACACACATGCAGAGGGGGCAGGAAGATGGAGATGGAGAGAGAGAGAGGACACTCCTAAAACATTTAACTCAGCTCATGTTAGGACTAACCAGATCTATTTGGGAAAAGAAAACAATTCAAGCGTAAAATTCTCCCTTCCCATTCTCCTCCTTCTCCTCTTTCTCCAACCACCCGACTTCAGTGTCCTCCACAGCTGTCAGCCTCACTCCAAATCTCTCCCATTCCTCAAGCTCCCCACAACTTTAGTCCCTGTTGAGGTTGTTTTGTTCTTCCTCTCCATCTTTCCCCACAGCTCATCAATGGAAGTGCAGTAATTTTAACTCAGGTCCTCCTCCGCCCCTCTCCATTACCCAGATTTGCTCTTGGTTTGTGTAGAAACAAGTTTGCAAGCAATGGCACAAAAGAAAAAAAAATAAGAAACTTTGCAATGGATTCTAAATTAGTGTTTCATCCCTATTACTAGCTACCTCATGGTCCATTCAGAAACAGAGAAAACACAGGTTTAAAAGACAGCTCAGCAGGTAAAAGGTGCTTGCTGCCAAGTTTGACAGCCTGAATTTGATCCCTGGGATCCACATGGTGGAAGGAGAAACCCAAGTCCTACAAGTTGTACACACACACACACACACACACACACACACACACTCAGTAAATGTAATATGAAACTTTGAAAAGAAACGAAGAAAAAAAAAACCAAATTAGTGATGGAAGAAAACAAAGTGTGTCCTCCTTTCCAGATCTTTCTACTGTTGTTATGAAATTGTTCAGGCTTTGTTGAAAATGGAACAGCCAGAGCTGCCTAGTCATGATTCCTCGGGCTTCAGTGGTGCGACTTCACTTCGCGCTGTCCCTGCTGTGGCAGAATGAAAGTAAACAACAGGCCAATAGGAGACTAACTAAACTGTGGAAAGTAATTACAGACTTTTCATCCGGAGTTACATACTTTTTAAAGGAAATTCAGGATGAATTAGAGTTGTGGCATAAAAAAAATTTAGGTCCCTAAGCTAGAGTGAAAAGGAATCTCCCTTTATGGGTTGCAGAATGGATTCTTGTTGTTTGCAATACTGTTTCAGTTCATCTGCCACTAATCGTAACAATCAGTGCATCTATTTTTTTTTTTTTTTTACTGTGCTATTGCTGTGAACCAATGCTGCATAGCAAACCACCCCCTCTTTACAGCTTAACACGGCAGTTAGTCATCACCTCTGGTGTGTTGATTGGGCTCAACTGAACAATTCTTGAGAATTCTCTCTTGAGAAGTTGCTGTGGGATTGAAGCCAGGGCTGGACCCACCTGAGGATAGGCTAGCCTTGAAGTTCCTCTCACATCTAGCAGTTGATGCTAAACAGGTATTAATTATCTGGGGCTGTGAGTGGCACACCCTCCACATGGCCTCTTCTAGTGACTTCAGTTCAGAGGTGTGCGCGGAATCCAGTGTGTACTAAAGCCAGCTTGTATAAGCTTACAAGAACCCAATTTGGGAGTCTCTGGGATTTTATTTTTGTAGTCTGGGTTATTAAACACAGCCAACCACTAAATTTAAATTATACAGACTTACAATGAAATTGTGTTAAAAAAAATAAGGATTCTCAAAAACCTACCATCTGCTTATTATTTGGCTACATTTCACTAATGCATTTTGAACCATTTGCATCCATTGTCTCTGTGTACAACCCTCACTGACTTCACAGGACACTGATGATATGTTAGTTTGTATTTGCCATGAGAATATTATATTATAAAAAATAGCAAAGGCTCCAAATCATTAATTACCCTTTGGGGTAGAATTGCTTGATAAAGATTCTTCAGCATACCTAACTGGACTTCTCAAGGCATAGTAATGTTTAAGAAGACTGAAATATAGGTATCCTTTTTCTTGGTACAGTCTCTTAAACATGAGCTCCTTTCACATGCTTTTGGGACCCTTTTCCTCGTACTGAGTTCCTCCTTTCCAGCCTTGATATGAAGGTATGTGCCTAGTCTTATTATGTGTGTTTGGTTGATATCTCTGGGAGGCCAGCTCTTTTCTGAAGGGAAATGGAGGAGGAGTGGATTTGAGGGAGGCGGGGGGGGGTGTCGGGATACTGAGAGGAGTGGAGGGAATGGAAACTGAAGCTCCGATGTAGCATATGAGAGAAGAATTTAAAAAAAAATTAAAACATCAGGCCCATTATTGACAGTGTTGCTATTGTCAAATTCTACCACATTAAGCAGCCACAAGCCAGGTCCTGTGGGAAAAGATGGATGAAATAATATTTGGCATTTTGAGGATGGACTATATCAGCAAAGGATTAAACAACCTCACACAATGGTTATTCATACTAGCACCTTCACACCGATTAAAACATGGAAACATAGAGACAATATAAGCTTCTCTTGCCCCTTGAGTCCTTAAGTATGGCCTTTTGCTACGGCCTCTGCAGCCTCTCTTTTTTTTCTCCACATGGTAGGGGTAAAATAACAGTGTTGTCCGATCATTCTGCCTTAAGCAGAAGGTGGAACCCAGAGCCTTGCACATGATAGCATACCTGAGCTCTACGACATCCCCTATTCTCTGTCAATCACTCACTGTCCTGCCTGCCATGATGGTGAGAAACTACAGCCCATTTCATTCTAGCTTGGTGCATCTTCAGTATCAAGTGAATAACAAAACCAGGGAACCAGACAGTACTCAAAGAACTTTGAAAAAAAAAGAATCCTTTTTTCTAATGGTGTGATATAAGGGAGGTTTTTTGTTTTGTTTTGTTTTGTTTTTGTTTTTGTTTTGCACGTATTTACATGGGAGAACTACAGAGCTTTTTCTTACTAAGATACCTAATGTTTGTCACCAAAATTAAAAAGAAATGCAAACAAATTGTTTCAATATGAGTTCATTTCTATCCTTTACATTTTATTCATTGTTGCTACGGTCCCAACTTAAAAGAAGAGGATTCCTCCAGAGTTAATAAGCTTGTAGTTTACTTTCTAGTCTATGCATTAGAGCCACCTTCTCTCTATTAACTGTTCTCTTTCTCTGTGGCAGCTTCTCAGTTAATTTTTTTTTTTTTTAATTCTGAACCCAGTGCAATGCTTTTGTTCTTGTTATGGTTATTTGTTAACTTTCTCGCCCACAAAGAGAAAATCTTATTAGCATGTCTAAAGCAAATGTGTCACTCAGAGGAAGGAGATCAGCATGAGATAAGCCCTTTATCTCTCCTCCCACTCCTCCAGCCTGCAGCACCATCTCCTGCCTTGCTTCATGATTTCCCATCTAGGACATCAGAGTTGGGCTGACTTTTCTAACTCTGCGACACATTCTTTGCTAAAGATCTCAAATGCAAATGTTCCATAAGGAAGACAAGGCAAAGAAGTGCTCTGACTTCTGGCCAATTCTCTGGTCCTTCTGTAAGGTGTTTTGCATCTATGCCTCAATAGATGGTTACTCATTAAGGAGAAGACCCAATCTAGCAGTACAGCCAGCCACACCTACAAAGTTATGCAGAGACTGAAATCCTATGAGAAAAGCAAATTTCCTGTATTTTTCAGGCCCTACTTCCAGGTTCAAAGACAGCTCTTTTTTCACTGTAACCATATATGGTGGAAGATTAAAAACAAGATTTTTCAGGCCTCTTTTGTAGGAACACAAATCTTATTCATTAAGGACCAACACTCATAACCTTCGGAATGCCTCAATCACTTTGAGATTAGGATTTCACCACACAAATACATTTGGCTGAGGTTTGGGATGATAGCAGAAACATAGTTAACCAAAAGAGATGTGTAAATGACAGATAAGCATGTGAGAAGATACTCAATTCATACGTTATGAAGGAGCTCCAAATTAGAGAAGAAATGAGGTAATAGTCCGCATCTATTAGAGTGGCTCGAATCCAAAATATTGACAGCAGCAAATGCTACAGAGGATGTGGAGCAAGAGAACAATTTAGAAGCAAACCAGATGTAGGAGAATGGATAAACTGTCATACATCCAGGCAATGGAATACTAACCAGTACTAAAAATAAACAAGTTAGAAATCCATAACCAGACATAGGGGAATGGAGATATATACTTCCAAGGGCAGGAAGTCAACCTGAAAAGCATACACATTGCATAACTTCAACTATGTATCATTCTGAGCAAAACAAACCCATGGAGACAATACAAAAACAAACAAACAAACAAACAAACACTGAGTGCCAGAGACTAGATGGGAGAAAGAAATTAATAAATGTACTACAAGGAGGCTTTAAGGGGGTGTGATTCTGTGGATACATGTTGTGCTGGCTAATTTTATGTCAACTTGATACATAAGCTAGAGTTATCTTAAAGGAAACAGCCTTAGTTGAGAAAAATGCTGATCCTTACATCCCTTAGGCTGGTAATTCTGGGTTCTAAATGAAAGCAGGCTGGGCAAGCCATGAGGACCAAGCCAATAAGCAGCACCCCTCCATGGCCTCCACATATGCTCCTTCCTCCAGGTTTCTGCCTTATTTGAGTTTCCGTCCTGACTTCCTTCAATGATGAACAGCACTGTGGAAGTGTAAGCCAAATTAAGCCCTTTCCTCACCAACTTGCTTTTTTGGTCAAGGTATATCATTGCAGCAATAGTATCCCTAAATAAGAGACATGTCATACCCATTTATACCTATGGATACCTATGGTTACAAGTATGCACTGTCCTGGTTAGGTTTTTTTTAATTTTTAATTTTACTTTATTCATTTTGTATCCCCCCATAAGCCCCTCCCTCCTCCCCTCCCGATCCCACCCTCCCTCCCCTTTCTGCATGCATGCCCCTCCCCAAGTCCACTGATAGGGGAGGTTCTCCTCTCCTTTCTGATCTTAGTCTATCAGTTCACATCAGAAGTGGCTGCATTGTCCTCTACTGTGGCCTGGTAAGGCTGTTCCCCCCTCAGGGGGAGGTGATCAAAGAGCAGGCCAATCAGATTATAGTTGAGTTGTTTGGGATCAATTGAGAAAATGTGTGCATCACCTTGGCCTGTGGGGTAAATCTGTCAGGCATTTTTTAAAATTAGTGATTGATGGGGGATGACTGATCCCACTCTGAGTAGTGCCATCCCTGGACAAGTGCCCTGTATATATAAGAAAGCAGACTAAGCAAGCCTGTAGGCATCATTTCTCCATGTCCTCTGCTTCATTTCCAGCCTCCAGCTTCCTGTGCTGAATTCCTGCCCTGACTTCCTCAATGAGAGTTGTAAGCTCAAATAATCCCTTTCCTCCCCAATTTGAAAAGGTCATGGTGTTTTTTTGTTTCTGTTGTTGTTGTTTTTCTCACAACAATGGAAACCCTAACTAAGACATATACTGTGCAGTGTCAAGAATGAAATCCAGTATAAAAGGTCAACTATGTCAGGGTAGAGTCATTCGTTATAACAGAGCTATCTCCCTAGTGACAGTGAGGGAGGACTGTGAACGTGTTGCAAGCACACAGAGAAGCTCTGTATTTTCTTCACTGCTGTTGTTTCAGGACATAGTGGCATATTCCTGGGACCCCCACACTTAGGAAGCTGAGGCAAGAGTATCAAAACTTCAAGGCCATCATGAGCTACAGAGCCGGATACAGGCCATACCTAACAAGACTCTATCTCAAAAGACTAGATATTGTTATAAATCTGCTTCTCCCTCAAAGCAAGATTTTATGAAAAATTCAAATCCTCTTCTCTAGACTGACCAGGGCAAGAAGAGAAAAGACACAAATTACTAAAAATCCGGAATAAAAGTGTATGGACTAGGGAGGGGAGGTACTGCCACCAACTGTAACTAAAAGATGGACAAGTGTTTATAGCATGAGAAAATTGGAACCTTTAAATGGTGTCAGCGAAGATGCAAAATGGCTCAGCGGTTGTGGAAAACAGTTTTGCAGTTCCTTCAAAGACTAAGTAGACCAGGTAACCACAATCGTACTCTTTTCTTTTTTTTTTTTTTCTTACAATCGTACTCTTTAGTATGTGCTAAGAGAAGAAAACATTTCTACCAGTCATTCTACTACAAATATTCACTACCTGTCTATAAATGATAGCCCGACACAAAAACAACCAAATGCTTATCAATTGATGAGTAATAGATGAATTTAATATAATATTACTCATCCATTAAAAAATAGGGTACTGGCCCATGCTACAATATGAAAAATCTTCACAAACATTTTGAGATGGCTACAATAAGCAAAAGTCATACAGGTAGAAAGTGGATTGATGTTTGCCAGGAACTATAGGGAAAGAGAAATAGGGGTTTTGTTAACAAGTACAAGGATCCTTTTAATAATGGAAATGGTTCTTTGTAACAATTCTGCCTTATAGGTTTCACAATGATGGTTGTACAACCAAGTTAGAGAGGGAAAACTCACTAATAAAATGACCCGCTAGATCATAGTTGCTAAATGAGGAACCTGTAACTATCACCACGCACAAAAAAAACAACAACAACAACAACAACAAAAAAACGTTTTTACACTACTTTGAGATATCAGGTTTTGCTAATCAATTTTCCCAAGACTCCAAAGTTTGATAACATGTTCTGTGAATGAAAGCGTCCTAAACCAGGCACTTCCATACCCTATGAACTGGATCATAAATTGATCCAACTATTAAAAAGAACATTTAACTTCATATGATTGACTTAATCAATCCCACTTTTCAGAATTCATGCTTAGGACTAATTCACACTACTATCCAAATTGTTTATAAAATTGAATAATCTATTTGAAAAATATTGTGACACATGTAATATTCATTAGAGCAGTTTTTTTTTCTCTATAATTGATAAAATATCTGATTTGGAAGTCTTGTGATTATGTGTGTATTGTTGTTGTTTTATTTTATTTTAATTTTTTTGAAACAGGATCTCTCACTATGTGGCCTTGAAGCCAAGCTCCTCCTGCTTCAGCCTCTTAATTGCTAGAATTACAAAAATACATCACCAGGCCAGACTCTTAAAAGTTTTTAAATATGTAAAGAATAGGAAAATAATACTAAAAATATAAAATGAAAATCTACAAAACAAAACATAGATGTCTGATTGTCCCAACTCCTGCCCTAATGCCACCTCCACCAATAAGCACCTGGCTTCTGAAATGGGGCTGCTGTAAAGTAAATTTTTATAGAGTGAGTTCTGCCTATACTCTCTTATCTCAGATCAAGCAGGCAAACTAAGAGAGATCCAATGATTTCTCTGATGTGCACAGAACTGTCTTACCATCACTTACGGTGATATTAGCAAGATCCATAATCTTATCAGGGAGTCCTTGAAGCAACTTGCATTGCTTAAGCCTTGGTTTTTCCCACTGACACTTGCCAGTTTGGATGTTGATGGAACTGCAAAAATTAGACAGGAGGAATAAGAGGAATTATCCCACTTTCTCATTAAAGAAAGAGACAAGGATAATACTAAGGGAAATGGTACTAGCTGGGTACAGCAGCTCACATCTATAATCTCATCACTTGAGATGCTGAGGCATGAGGGTCACCATAAGTTCCAGAGCAGATTGGGATATAGGGTAATACCTTGTCTCAAAATTACTAATAATTATCATTAACTAATTAATCAATTAAATAAGAGCATTGGGGAGGATTTCTCTATACCTATGGCATGCTTTCCCATGTCCATTTCCAACTTTCAGGCTTAAATAAGACAGATAGGAGCTAAATGGCTAGGAATGGAGTAGGGCAAGATTCAGCTCACCAAGAATCAAGGAAGAGACTTTGTCCCTCTAGATATGACTCTTCCCTATCACTCTTCTCTCTCATCTTTTTTCAAGAGAAATTCTTATTGGAATATAGTCTTGTCTCTACATGGTAAATGTCTCCAAGTGATTAAGGATCCTCTCTGTAACTCATTATCCTTCACTATCAACTCTCACCTGTGCCTCATTTACTTCAGGCAAATTCAAGTCAGCCAATGCACTCTCTGAGCACCCACAGACTGTAGGAATGGCATTAGGAGACATAGACAAACAGGGCAGGCTCTTGAAACTCACCAGGAGCATGTAATTGAGTGGTCCTACATGCTGGCTTGTACAAAACATAAGAAAAGGTTATGTACATAAAATAGAATCTATCAAAACACCACACAAAGAAAGCTTTATGTTTTTTTGTTTGTTTGTTTGTTTGTTTGTTTCTTTCTTTCTTTCTTTCTTTCTTTCTTTCTTTCTTTCTTTCATTTCTTCCTTTGTATGTGTTTGTTGTGGTGGTGGTGGTTTTGATTTGTTGTTGAGGGTTTGTTTGTTTGTTTGTTTTGAGACAGGATCTTCCTCTGTAAACCAGACTATTCTCAAACTTCCTAAGGAGTGCTATCTAATATTAAATTCACAGCAATTCTGTCTCACTCTTGGAGTTATGTGACTACAGGTATAAAGTACTCGTGTCTGGTTAAGGAAAACTTTAAACATTTATGAGGTAAGCCTGGCACAGAACGGATATATACCTCCCTGCTGTCACCAGCCAGAGAAAGAGACACACAGAAGTGGTCATCATGTCTACAGTAACAAATTATCTCATAGGCAATAGTGCATGGTGAAGGGATGGAGCCAAGCAATAATGGGAAAGGCAACCTTCTGTCTTGATGACTGTGATAGAGGTTTGGACTTCATTCTTTAACAAAAGTCTGCCATGGTAGCATCCAGACTTCAGAAAATCATGCTGGCAACATACTGAATTGGTGCTGGGGAGTAGCGGACTGTGAGAAAGCATGGAGACAGCTATAATACTAAGCAAATGCTAGTAAAGGCCTTATACCAAGAAGTGGGCTACAAAATAGAGGCTCCACATGAGCTTCAACTGTGGCTGCCAAAGTTGCTTGCTTTCTTGACTCATTAGATGTAAGCAGGGGTGGGTATGATACAATCAGAGATGGGGCTTTCTACCAGTGCTTTTAAACCTCTGTCGAAACCTGCTGCCCCTCTGTTCTTGCCCATTTAGGTTATTTGGCGTACACCATTAGCAGCGGAGAGTAAGAAAAGAGGGCTGATGATTTTAAAAGGGGAAATGATAAACTGAACAATAGAAGAGTGATGAAGTAAATTATGATGGCCCATCAACCAGATAGCTGCTGAGGCTGGCTTCGAATTGATCATTAAAAAGATGAATGCAGAGCATGGAGATGTTTGATAAACTATTGAGGGAAAGGGTAAATTGCATTATTGGTATGTAAACCATGGTTACCAATACAGAAAACTTAAAGGCATAAAAAGAAGAGCCAGATTGGGGATTGGAGAGAGACAAAACAAAACAAAACCATGCCAACCCAAAAACAAGTATGTTGAGGTGGTGGGGTTGTGGATGAGTTTTCTCTTTTGTGCTCTTGAAATTTGTATTATGCGTACATGTTTAACTCTAAAATGTGAAACAAAGGAAAAGGATTGGCAGTAAGGGTGAAGGAGATGGACTAAAAAAAAATGACACCTCACAAATGCAGCAGATCTCATTGTTCGTACACTACCATTTGGAGCTTGACAGATACATACCAAATTCTTGTGGCATTCCTATTCGCATTTTTAATGCACCTTTCTTGGGCTGTCTCAGTAGGGTCAGTTAATGGCCACTTATATGTTCCTTTGTATTTTGAGGGTGTTTCATCTGCTTCACATTTTCCTGGCTCTACAAAGAAAAAAAAAATGTATGCAACATTTTCAAGGGCAAAAGGCACTTAAAAGTATCACGAGCATCCATTATAACCCATCATTATTACCCTGCACACAACCATCAGCACATACAAGAGGGAACCATTTCAACCAGGACATTAAACTAAGCTTCATGGAAACCAGTTTTAAATGCAGCCTTTGTTTAAAAAACAAAAAACAAAAAACAAACAAACAAACAAACAAAAACACCAAAACATTTCATTATAACCTCAAGTCTATCCTTTTCATTAAAACTACCCATTGGTGGTGGTGGTAGTGGGGTGCTTTTCCCGCTTTAAAAAAATTCTTTGACACTTTCAAACATGTAAACAATGCAATTTCAAAATTGTTTTTTAAAGTGCTATATATGCAATGCATTGGGGAGGAGAGATCAAACCACAAAAGAGGTTCTACAGTAATATACATGGAGCCCCTTCTTCTGATTATCTTTCTTGAGAACTATGCCCTATTATCACTTTGCTATGCAAACACAGGAAAGTGTGGGCAGACATCTCTTCTCCATTCCATGGTAGTCATCTCTTTTTAATGGTCTCAAGCGGTTGGGTTTCAATAAAATCAGTATGCCTATTAGGGCCAATACACCCAGGGCCACAATGTGTCTGATCATGCTGAAAAGTGGGACTAACTTCCCCAATGAAGGCTACTTAGCTCTGTTTTTGCTTTGTCATGTTAAAAGAGATGTAGTCTAGGCTGTCTATGTGAAAGTCCCCAGTCCTTACAGTGTGTCCACTACCTCCAGAATCTAGACATGTTTCCCTTTGGTGGTGACAGAGAGAATCAAGAAGTGACCCAGTTATATCTGTCCATTCTTCTTTACAAACAAGCAAGAAAATGATGGTGGGCTCTGCCTGTGGCCTCCACTCTACTCTGCCTTCATCCCACTCTAATCTTATGTATCCACAACCCTCTGCTATTTAATTTGTTTGTTGCCAAGGACAGTCCATGCTAATGCTTGTATGTTAACTCAAAAGATTTTCCAGCAATCTACTGGGGAAAAGGAAAAAAGAGATGGAGTGGTCTGGTAGCCTTTCTCTTTTACCACTGAAGCTTTCCTAATTACAAAATAAAATGACCATGAGGGAAATCTGGGACAGTTCCCAGATCATTTCCTAAAATGAATAGGTTGGCTGAATCGGTCAATAAATTAGCAATTATCTATAGGGCATGTATTGTGTGTAATGATGAAATTCCCCATGCCTCCAGATTTTTGCTTCAGAAAGGCAATCCTCTCACACTACTCGTAGACCACCCCACTGCTGAGATTCACAGCTGACCAATAGTCCCTTGTTATTATATTCATTTATAAGCTCTTAAAGGTAGACGAGTCATGAGGATATGTGAGCATAAGTTTATGTGGAAAAATGATTTCTCGGCTGGGCCTTGTGACTCATAACTATAAGCCCCACGTCCAGCACTTAGGAGGCTGAGGTAGGAAGGATTTGATGAGTTAAAGACTTACTTGGGTTATATAGTGAGTTCCAAACAACCCTGGGATACAGAGGAAGACCTTGTCTAAACAAAATTAAGACTTTTATTCTCGTTGAATTGAAGCACCCAAACAGTATATTCGTTATGAGTTTTATAATTTTTAAATGAATTTATACTGAAGCGCCCTGCCAAAATAATTACCTAGCTTTTTCACTGCAACACGGTCAGACTTTACCAATAAAGTCAACTCATCTTGGGTGAAGTTCCCATGAGTGAGGTTCCCGTGTATTTTAGTTCGGATCCTGCTCATCAGTTCCACGGACTCTAAAGAAGAGGTGGCTTTTATAATGACCCAGCAGGAACAACTACAAAACAGGGCAGAAAAGAAAAGAAAAGAAAAGAAACACTGCAGTCAGGTTAACAGAGTGCAATTTGGGTGGTGCTGCTGAAACTCTATAGCTTATTGGTAGTCCATCAATATTAAATGATAGATATTGAGAAATGATGAAAGACAATACATGGAAATAGTCTGATAAATTTTCTTGCATGCATCCAAAAAGGACAATCCAAAACCTATTTTCAAAAGAATGGTCCACCGTAGGAGAAAACAAGTAACAGGACAACAGCCTACCACAAAGGGCCTCTGAAAGACTCTACTTAAGCAGTGTATCAAAGCAGATACTAAGACTCATAACCAAACTTTCGGCAGAGTGCAGGGAATCATATGAAAGAAGGGGGAGTTAGTATGACGTGGAAAGGATAGGAGCTCCACAAGAACCAGATATATCTGGGTACAGGGGTCTTTTCTGAGACTGACACTCCGCCAAAGACCATGTATGGATATAACCTAGAACCTCTGCTCGGATGTAGCCCGTGGTAGCTCAGTAACCAATTGGTTTCTCATAGTAAGGGGAACAGGGACTATATCTCTGACAGGAACTCAATGTCAGGCTCTTTGACCTCCCCACCCCCCAAAGGAGGAGCAGTCCTGCTAGGCCACAGAGGAGGACTTTGTAGCCAGTCCTGAAGATACCTGATAAAACAGGGCTGTACGAAAGGGGAGGAGGTCCTCCCCAATCAGTGGACTTGGAAAGGGGCAGGGAGGAGATGAGGGAAGGAGGGTGGGATTGGGAGGGAATGAGGGAGCAAGATGCAGCTGGGATACAGAGTTAATAAAATGTAACTAATAATAAAAATTATAAAAAGGCAAAAAAAAAAAGAGAATGGTCCACAACATTTGTATTATGTTGAAACCAGCCTAGCCAGAAGATTTCTCTAGGAGTTTGTAGTAATTAATAGGGAAGACAGAGTACTCAGGAGTTATTATTTGAAAGAAACCTTTTTATTGTCCTGGTCCTTCAATTTATTCATCATTACTGCAAGAAGGCAAATTGGCACATATCGAGTTAGTCTATACAGAGGTGTTCTGCAGAAGGCTGAGTCCTAGAATAGACTAAGGATGATAACGGTAAGGAACATTTATGGAGTTCTTGCTCCACATGTTTTGATTCACTTCATTCTCACTACAGCCTTATGAGATAGGGATGTTATTATTCGCATTCTACAGATGAAAGAACTGAGATTTAGGAAGATAACGTTTCCTGCAAACTCTACCAAGTATTTTTGTCCACTAAAAGATAGTAATAAAAAAAAATAGAGCTGTCCTTGACCTCAGTAAGGACATTAAGTATTCTAGATTATTCTGGTATGCTACTAGAGAGAATATTTCAGATTCATAAATTTGCCTACACCTTTTTTTTTCCATTTCCATTTTGCATACAGCTTTTGATGAACATGCTTACTGAGCATCCTAATATTACCGGAAGTTAGATGCCCCCGCCTTCATGTCAAGCTTCTCCATATGGCAAATCAAAAGAATGACTTATCCTTTCCCTGACCTATAGGTGGTAAATTAAGTCCCATGCATTCTACCCCTTCTAATTGGAGCTTTTTTCTTCTCCAAGTTCCTATTTCCACTGTAAATAATGAAAGGTGTGAGGTAGCAGAGTTCCAGCAGTGCTGGAGCAAAAAGGGGACCCATAAAATGAGTTTAATTGTTATTTGCATACTAAAGTTGTGGAAAGACTTTTAGTCAGCAACAGATCCAGGAACCAATCTTGTCATGTTAAGACTCTTTTAATCTCTCCATTGCAGTTGGCCCTCAATCCAGCACCTTGTACATATCATTGATCTCATCATGAGCTGCCTTTGGCTCTATCTCAGTAGTTCTCAACCTTCTTAATGCTGTGATCTTTTAATACAGTTCCTCATGCTGTGGTGACGCTCAGCCATAAAATTATTTTGTTGCTGTAATTTCGCTACCGTTATCAATTGTGATGTAAATAGCTGACATGCAGGATATCTGATATGTGGCCTTTGTGAAAGGGTCTTTCAGCTGCCTATGAGGATCATGGCCCACAGGTTGAGAACCACTGCTCTACATCCTGCATGGTGTATATCAAACAGCAAGAGCCATTATTCCAAGAGAAGCTGTCCCATGAGTATGAACACGATCTGGGATGTTTTTCATGGGGTTGTTGTTTTCTTAGCATTTCATTGACCTTATTGACCACAACAAACAATTGATTTCCCTATCCTCAAATTATGACTACTTTGAACCCCATTTCCTCTTCACTACAAAAAGGCAACAGATAGGCTATGCTGTGACCAATTGAAACAACCTAGTCAGTGAATGTAAAAGTCTAATTAGAGCATCTGTGAAATAAGCACCAGGTACTTTGATCTCCTTCTGCCAGCTCTGACCAAAAGGCTGAACATGGCACACACAAAATTAAATGGAAGAAAAGTCAGAATTAAATGCACCAGCTATGAATAAACTCATTTCCTACCGGTATGGTACATGAGAAATTGTAGCCATTCCTTGTCCTTTTCTCTGTTCCAACCCATCGGGGTGCGGGGGGGGGAGAGGAAAGTACATAGTCAGTGAAATCTTTGAACAAACATCCAATTTAAACAGAGGGCTTATCATTTACAAGAGAATAATTATTCTTTACATTTACACAACCACTGCCTTCTTCAAATATCCCATAAGCACATTATTATGTTTAGTTTTCACACCAAGCCTGAAGGCTGGACAACACACCAAGCCTAAAGGCTGTCCCTCTGCTTTCTAGATGACATAACTGACTCTCAGGAATGTTAATGATCTACCCAGCAGCCCAGTCCAAGCCTTCTGGATATTGGCATGTTGGTGATAATAAACAGAAACCATCAAATCATCCTTAGCTGTGGTAAGCACTTAAGAGATACTAGTTAGTTCTGTCCTTCTAACAGCACTTATTTGATAAATAAGGAAATGGAGGCACAGAAAGATTGATTAATTTGTGCCAGGTCCCACAGTCAAAATGAGAAGGAACTGGGTGCTTTGGCAGGGTACCACATGAGAGCTTTCACACATAGGAGTTAGGAAAATATCAGTTCCATTGTGTTAGCTGTGTGTTACATTTTAAAATTCTGACAGCTGTTTACAGCAAGTATTTTCAATGATGGCAGATGACATAGAATGCACTATCGGATTTTTCTATACTTTATATAGTCAAAATATTTATCTCACATTTAAATACCTTGAAAGCTGTGTGGTGTCTAACCATTTTAGAATATACAATTGCACAGTTCTGAGGAGCTGAAATAGTACTGGAATTTAGGTCAAAGATAATGTGAGATCAATTTTGCTGTACTCTGACTACAAATATACCTTAGAGGAAGGAATTGGTTGTGTTAGGTGAACGGCAGATTTATAAACAATTGAATCTTGGAAGAGTGAGGTTTTTCTGTGAGGTGTTCACAGTCAAGAAATTATACTACCATTTATGATCCTGAGTCCTTCTACACACTCAGCCCACAAAATCTTCCTCAAAAAGCTGTCACGCTGTCAGTTCAGAAGAAGCAATCCTAAATGGAATAACTTAATTTGACCCTCAACTTTTACCACTGAACTTTCTTAGTAATATACTCCTGAGTAGAAGAGCTATTTACTTATGTCTAATCATTTTTAAGATGGGTCACAGGTAGCTTCAATTTAAAAATTTACTTACAATACGTCTGTACATGTCCATGTCTTCTTTGGAAGTCTGTCTGTATCAAAAGCATCACAAATAATAGAAAAATGAAATGTAGCACGAAATGCATGGATCACAAGGTAAGGATAATGAAAGGTGTGAGGTAGCAGAGTTCCAGCAGTGCTGGAGCAAAAAGGGGACCCATAAAATGAGTTTAATTGTTATTTGCATACTAAAGTTGTGGAAAGACTTTTAGTCAGCAACAGATCCAGGAACCAATCTTGTCATGTTATAAACAAGAGTGTATTTAAAAATGCATGTATGATGGTGGGAATTTCTCAAATATCTATGCAATCATTAAAATTAATAGACTAAGCTGGGAGTGATGGTAGATGCCTTTAATTCCACTATCCCTGAGACAAAAGCAGATGGATCTCTGTGAATTTGAGGACAGCCTGAGATCATAAAAATATATAATAAGTTCCAGGATAGCCAGAACTTACACACTGATACAGTGTGGAGAGAGAGAGAGAGAGAGAGAGAGAGAGAGAGAGAGAGAGAGAGAGGAGGGAAGGAATTAAGGAAGGAAGGAAGGAAGGAAGGAAGGAAAGAAGGAAGAAAGGAAAGAAAGAAGGAAGGAAGGAAAGAAGGAAAAAAGGAAATAAGAAAGAAAGGGAAAAAATAAAAACACGGCTTTTATACTCTGACATAGAAGGTGTGTATGATGTAGTATGAAACAGGAAAAGAAAGTTGTTAAAGAATATATAGTGTAGGCAGTCTCTTACTAAACACATTGGAAAAACCTTCAGGAATATATGACATTAGATGTTCACAGGCATTCTTCAATCTATTCTTCATAGATTTTCAATATCCATGTTATAGGTTTCTATACATTATTTCTATATATATTTTACAATGACCACATTATTACTTTTGCTTTGAATAAGCCAACATGTGACTTTTAAAAACAAAATTGGAAACTATGAATATCTATTTGCTTTCAGACTTTTTGTGGGGAGGTGCTGAATTTTGGTATCTAGTCAAAATGCTTACATTGAAGCCTAATATTCTGTGAGTTGATATTAGGTGATGAGCTCTTTGGGAGGTAACTAGGTAAGTGAGGTGGAACTCCTACAATAGCATTTGTGAACTAGTGAGGAAAGACAGAAGTGCTTCCTGTCTGTGTTCGTTGGCATGTGAAGATGAAGTGTGAGGAAAACATTTGCTGGGGCTAAAGCCAACCAGTCTCTAACATGTTGTTTTGTTTTGTTTTGTTTTAGCCCAGACTAAGGCAATACAGTATGATGATCTTCATTTGTGCATAAACTTTCATGAACATATTGTTGTTTGAACATGCAAGAGAAATCAAAGAGCCAACATATAGAAAGTAGGCAGGCATATGGAGGAGCAGCCACACATGGCACTGTGTGGCACCTAGTGAGAGGTGTCTGGGTCCTGCCATCAGAGGCTTTATAAATAAGCCAAAGCCTTTCTCACACAAGAATTTTCACTCTCCTGAAACTGAATTTATTACATTGAGAGGGAGATGCTGCAAAATGAGTCTGCTTTCACTGGTTCCTTTCTCGTTTTGTTTTGATTTGTTTTGTTCTTCCCTTGGTTTTACAACCTACAGTGAGACAAATGTGTTCTTCAATCTTAGATAACAACAAGGGAAACTCATAGACCCAGGTGGTCCCTCCATTTCCCTTCAGCTCATGGAAGAAGTCATTCACATACCTGCTCTTAATTTCAATACGCAAGTTAGCAAGAGAAAATTCGCTGTTTTGAAACATGAAATTCAACTAAAAAAAGAAAGAGCGAGAGAGAGAGAGAGAGATGTCAGTGTTTGTGTAGCCACTCTTCTGCTTTAACTCAGTGGTTCACAGGACAATGTGAACTGCAGTGGTCATGTCGGTGAGCCCAACCTTCCCAAACCTGCTCCAGTTTTTTCAGTTACCATTGTTACACAGTTGGGAGCTAAGCTACAACTGTGTAGCTTACAATGCCCTCCAGTGTGACTTCAACCAGGGAAGCCCTAACCCTCAATCTGGTTCTACTGGTCGGTAAAGTCATTAGGGGCGTGCTTAAAAGTTAAAGGTAGAAGCCAAGTCCAATAGGAACAGTAACCCTTCTAAGAGGATGGAGAGAGAGCAGTAGTGTGTGTGTACAGAAGAGCTACCATTGGAGGGCACAGCAAGAAGGCCAAACAACGAAAGCTCACCCAAAGCCACCCCTTCTAGCCCTTTTCTCTTGAATGTCTACCTCGTACTGACTCCCTTCTAGAACTGTGCGATGACAAATGCCTGTTTTAAAGCCACTCTGTTGGTGCATCTTTGTAAGGCAGCCTGAACACTCTGAAACACTTATTTGCAAGCGCTTAGAATTTGGTCATACACACTCCAATGTAAGTGCTAATGGAGAAAAGGAAAAGCAGTCTGATCATTCGCTGCTGAGCCGAAGGTGTGCATTGATATTGTTACTCCTCTGAAGACCATTTTACGATAATTATTCAAATGTAAAATGTTCCTGACTTTTGATCTAGTGATTTAAAATTTAAAAATTAATATTATAAAAATATTCAAGGGCCTCTAAAATAACTGGAAGAGCATTGTTTGTGGAACCCTTTAAAAATAGAGAAAAAAGAATGCCTACCAATAAACATCAAGATTTGAAAATGAAATAAATGTCTTTGTTACAGACATACAGTAAATTCTTATGCTTCTGTTAAACTGTGTGTTATAGAGCTATTTCCACTACCACGAATATGATAACTACATAATATTGTGTCCCTGGTGTTCATCGGTTGTGTAAGCTGTTTGCCTAGTCTGTATAGTGATCTGGCTTTGTTCCCCAGAATTGAAAAATAATCCACAGGTAACTGGCAAGGGATCAAACTAAAAAGTGGTTTAACAAGTATGACACAATTTCTTTTTCTGAAAGAACACACATCCATGACAGTGTAGAGATAGTAAGACATGGAGAGGACAGGAGCTCCACAAGGAGAGCAACAGAACCAAGAAATCTGGGCCCAGGGATCTTTTCTGAGACTGATACTCCAATCAAGGACCACTCATGGAGATAACCTAGAACCCCTGCACAGATGTAGCCAATGGCAGTTCAGTCTCCAAGTGGGTTACATAGTAATGGGAAGAGGGGCTGTCTCTGACATGAACTGATTGGCCTGCTCTTTGATCACTTCCCCCTGAGGGGGGAGCAGCCTTACCAGGCCACAGAAGAGGACAACGCAGCCACTCCTGATGAGACCTGATAAGCTAGGGTCAGATGGAAGGGGAGAATGAACTCCCCTATCAGTGGATGGGGGGAGGGGTATGGGAGGAGGGTGAGATTGGGAGCAAATGAGAGGGGGGGGGGCTACACTTGAGATACAAAGTGAATAAACTGTAATTAGTATAAAAAAATAAAAATTAAAAAAGACAAATCTCACAGAATACACTTCAACTTAAAAGCAGCAGTAGAGGTCAGACATTACCTGTTTTGGAAGTCTTTATATGAACTTCAATTGCACAGCATATATTAGTTTTATAATAAAAAAAAACCATAAAAACAAGCAAAATGTCCACTGTGTTGTAGAGGAAAAAATTAAAGTATGGAAAATAAAGTTACGTAAACACTATGCATAGATTTTGTTATCACTGCTCTATTTTTCCCAACTAAGAAGATTTGGCAATGACTTAAAATTTGTGTGTGTAGAGGAAAATATGTAGATCTCAAGAAATGAAAATACTAACGTCTCATAAAAGCTTTTAACACCAGTACTGTGAAAGAGATGGTAGACATCTTCAGAGTATTGCATACAGATTAAATTGCAGTGAAAACGATCTAAATTGATTAACTATGAAATGGATTATCAGTAGAAACAGAGTCTACTTTCAATTTATCCTGTATTACTCACATGTATTTAAAAAGTACCATCAGCATTTTAAAAAGCTGTTGGCCCAGGGCTGGAGAGATGGTACAGTGGTTTAGAGCACTGAATGCTTTTCCAGAGGACCTTGGTTCAATTCCCAGCGTCCACATGGCAGTTCACAACTGTCTGTAATTCTAGTTCCAGAGGATCCAACACCCTCACATAGACATGTATGCAGTCAAACACCAATGTAAATAAAATAAAAATAAATATTTTTTAAAAGTATTTTACCCAATCTTTTGCAAATTCATGTATAACAGTAGTAATGAGGACCCGTGGCTCTTCATCAAAGACAGAGAAGCTCATTTTGATATTGTAGAAGGAAACTGTAATGAAAGATAAAAATAAATAGGTTAATTTTAGTTATTTACGTTAAGAATATGACTTCTTTACAGGCAGTGGTGGCACATGCCTTTAATCCCAGGACCTGAGAGGCAGAAGCAAGCATATCTCTGAGTTTGAGGCCTCCCTAGTCTACAGAGCTAGTTCTAGAACAGCCAGGGCTATGCAGAGAAACCCTATCTCAAAAAACAAAAGAACAAAAAAAGAAAGAAAAAGAAACCTGACTTCTAAAAATTAGATCAGAAGTACTCTCCATTGTAAAGAACACAAAACAAAGATCGTTTTCATTCCTAAATTTTGTTTACTTTGATATTAAGAATTGACATTTTTGGCTACATAACCGAGAAATTTTTGCTTTGATTATGTGGCCATTTCCCTGGATTTCTAACAGTTGATGGACTTGCAATAACTCCCCTAAATTCTCTACTCTCGTTGGTCAACTGATTTCCAGCTCATGCAACAGTGACAGTAAGTGCTATATGTCTTACGATATATAACCTAAAAAAATAATTGTTTTCTACCCACTGCCTTCCTTCCTCCTTTAGAGTTTTCTCTTTATGCCCCTCTCAATCTTGTCTTGTCATATGTTTATTTTAGAATCTTAAAAGTTACAGACCCAAGCCAAGGAAATGGCTTAGCAAATAAAAGCTCTTGCTACCAACCTTGATGATTTGTTTGATTCTGACTAATACAAGTTGTTCTTCTTCCACAAGCAGACAGTGATATGCACATGTCCACACACATAGATAGATAGATAGATAGATAGATAGATAGATAGATAGATAGATAGATAGATAGTGGGTAGATGGTTTTATAGAGAAACTAAGTTCAGTTCAGTTCCCAGCACCTGTATGATGGCTCACAAATACCTGTAGTTCCATTTCCAAGATATCTGACACCTTTTTCTGGCCTCTTTGGACACCAGGCATGAATGTGGTGAACACACGTAAAAAAAAAAAAAAAAAAAAAAACAAAAATGAAACAAATTAAGAAAATATATTTATAAGGTTGTAGTACTGTCCAACATTTGAAGAATATGGAAGCCAAATACTCCTTAACTATGGATAAGCAATTCTATCCAGCTATATGTAGGCATTAGAGAGGGCTCAGACCTGCACAGGAGTAATTCAAAAGGCAAGGTACATTATGTATGTGTGGTTGGGGTGTGTGTGCGTGTCTGTATGTGTGTGTGTGTTTTCTATTGTGTGATTAAAATAATCAGACATAAGGGTATATAACCCTTTATTTATCTGTTTATTTGTTTGTTTACTTATTTATGTATGTATTTAGCCTACATGCATATCTGTGCAGGCCAGAAGAGTGGGTCAAATCTCCTGGAACTGTAAAATAACCTGGAAATGTAGTGGCAGGGGCTTTTGAGCTTCCATGTGAGTGCTGGGAATTGAACCAGGGTCCTCTGGAAAAGCAGACAGTTCTCTTATTTAATCCATCTCTCCACCTATCCCACCCCCAGTATGATCCTTTTACATGGTAAAGATGAGTTTCCTAGTCTGTGTTCACATGGGAAGGGTCACAGTGAGAAAATCAAGAACAAACCAACTGAAAGGGAAGTTTTAAGATGCCATACTGAGTAAAAAGAACCAATTGTAATACATTTCAACAAAGACAAGACATATAGTTAGATAGTTATGTGCTTAGAGAAGGTACTTGTGCGCCAAGGATTTTAAGGCAATAAGAAATACATACACGGGTTTTCCTCTTTTCTGCCTTCAGAGAACTTGGAGAACACAGAACACAGAACACGCACTCTGTTAAGCGTATATAAATAAAATACCTGTAGACACTGTGGTAATTGGTGAAGTAGATGCTTGTGTAAATAAGAAGGAAAATGTGGAGTTCATCCAAGTTGTCTCAAAAGATGAAGAGATTAGTGAAGACTCGGTTGCTGTAGAAGGGTGTGTCATTTCAGTAGACATCAGTGGAAATGAAGCACCTGTAGTAGTGGTTATATGCATAACAGTGTCCAGTGTGGATTCTGGAGAAATTAAAGTGTGGGATTGTGATGTATCTTGTACTTTACTCCATACAGATGTTTCCATAGGGTTTGATAGGTCATAACTGGTTATAGAAGACAATGTACTTATTCTACTAAAGGACATGGATTCAGGCACAGTTGTGAAGTTGTTGGCCACAGGAGTTCTGGGGGATGATTCAAGGAATGTAGATGTGTATAGACTGTCATCTTTGGGTTTTGTAGATATGGGGAGAGAAGTCAAAGAGTCAAGAGTGATGACACCCAGTATAGCTACAGGAATAGCTTGTTTGGGTGTGACACTTCTATCAGAACGAAGTCCTATTGTAAAGTTAGGGTATGTTGCTATCATGTCAGAAGATGGAAAAGTGGATTCCGACATCTCTCCTGCAGGTGAAGTTAAAAACTGAGGAGGGTTAGATACAGATGTCAGAGAGTCTGAAGGGAGACTAGGTAAGCTCCAAGTCCATAAAGTAGCCTTGGAAATTACAGAAGAATTTGGTGAGAGTGTGGTTTCAGGGGTTACCAGCATGGATGTTTTCTCAAATGTATGCTTAATGGCAGCCAAAGTGGTTGAGAGAAATGTGGAAGATGTTGATAATGAAGTACTCCCAGAAATCCCAAAAGTAGGAAGGCTTTCTGATGTGAAAATTGATGGCATTGCTGTAATATCTCTAGAGACCAAACCAATCTGAGATGTTGTGGATGTTGAGAAAGTCCAGGGAGTAAAGTGAAGAGGGTCTGCTTCCATTCTGATGGGTGTCATTGCAGTAGTTGTGAAAAATGGAAACTGAGAGTATTCAACTCTGGGTGTGTTTCTGGAAGTTGTAAGTGGAGACTTGGTGATACTACTTGTAATTCTTGTACCCCATGCTGGAAATTCATCCTTTTGAGATGTAAGAGGAAACTTGGCTTCAGTACTATGAGGTGAGTAAAAAAATGATGTCAAAGAAGATGTAGTTGTACTGGCTTGGGTCCATGAAGGGTATAAAACAGGAGTATTCAAGCATGTGCTGCTCTTTGTTACTTCGCTTGAGATCATATTCTCTGACAAGGAAGTTGTCTTTCCTGTATCAAGGGAAGGTTGTGTTACTGTGGGCTTTACACTTTCTGTAGGTCTAAGGGTGCCTCTAAAGTTAGTCAAAGATGGGAAAACCTGAATATTCAAGGAAGTATAAAAACTATCTGAAGGAGTAGATGAAAGCCCACTTGCAGGTACAGTTATTCTGGAATGGGCATTAATGAGCTCTGTCACTCCACCACTGTTCTCAGTAGATAGGAAACTGTTGGTGATCCCAGGTAATATGTCCAGAGTGGTAGCCTCATTTTTTTGTGGTGATTGTTGGGTTGTTGAAAGTAATGATGAAAACCTGGTTTTTGGAATGGAGGTAATATCTTCAGTATTCTTAGAACTGAGCTGAGAGGAGGGAGTGATGTCTATAACTGAAGTCACTGTCCGAGCCACACTAATGGTTGGAATAGTTTTCATAGATGAAAAATCTAGTTCTACTGGAGAGGAAAGAGGTGTAGTTGTGTTATTGAATGGTACCTCTGCCACTTCTGAATTAGTGAAAGTAGATGAAGCTACTGTGCTTTTTGAAGTAGGCCCAGAATACACTGGTGTCATATCCAATGTTGATGCTTGGGTGGTTTTAGTAGTCTTGGGAGGAGATGAAGACAGTGAAGTAAAGAATGTGCCAAGTCTTATGGAAGTTTCAAAAGAAAGCACTGTAGTTAAGAAATCAGAGTTATTAGTTGGCATTGAGGACTTCTCAGACGTAAGCCCAGAAGTACCTATGGAGACACATTTCAAATCACCAGAGTGTGTTGTTCTAGAAGATTTAGTCATTAGCATTGTGGGAGTGTTAGAAACTCTTTTGGAGGTAAAGGCAGTGACACTGAGTGGCAATGAAGCCATTTGGTCAATAGAAGTGGACATTTCCATAGAGGTCTCCTCAGGAAAGTTTGTAAATTCATTTGGAACTGAAAAGACTGTAGTGCTCCCATCGGGAGTGATCATAGTAAAATTGGTGTTGAGTAGTCCAGTTGTGAAGGGAGAGAAGGACTTGAGGAAAGTCTGTGTGCTTCCAGAAGTGGAAGAAGCAATCCATGTCGCTGCAGGTTGTGTCTTAAGTGAAAGCAGGTGTGAAAGACTTGTGTTGATGAGCACAGGATGTGATATTCTAGTTGTCCTGGAAGCATCTGCAAATAGAGTAGCCTGGTGACCTGTAGCTGGGTGAGTCACAGGAGAAGAACTCACTATCTTTTCCACAGTCTTGGGAGGATATTCTGAAGGGGCTCTTGTCCTTTCTTTATCAGGAGACAAAGACTTGGTTATTGTCGGAACGTGTGAAGGGAGTGCAGTTTTCTCAAGAGTAGTTGACCCTTCTGAAGCATGAACACATATTTTGGCACTTGAGGTCAATGTTTGTGTGGTCTGTCTGCTCCCAGAAGTAGAAGATGTGCCTACATTTCCAGAAGATGGATAACCAGGTAGAATCTCTGAAGGCAAATGTGTTTGGTGGCTAGAGACTTCTGTGATCTCAGAAAATTCTGAGCCTGTCATTTTCCAAGGGAAAGTGCTCTGGGAGTTTGAAATAAAGGAATTCTTGGATGGGAAAATTTCTGCCACCCTTGTAGTCCTGGGGGTTTTCTTCATGGAGATGTTGGTCTGCTCTTTGTCCAAAGACAACACAGAGGTGGCAACCACCAGTTGGGTGGAGACTGGTGTGTTTATGAAATTTGTGGTAGATTCACTGTCGACTAAGGTAGTAAACCTATTGGCAGCGGTGTGGGGCGACATGCTCTCACCACCAGCAGAGGTCTCTGTGGGTCCAGAAGCCATACTGACATCTCCAGCACTACTAAAAGTGTAAGGAAAGCTAAAACCATGAGTTGAAGCCTCAACATGAGATGCAGGTGTTGTTGCTACTGATGTAGATGCAGTTGAGCTAATGCAAGTAGAGGACACAATGGTAATGTTATTAGCAGGAGGCCTTGAGCAGACAAGAGTGTATATGGATGGATTTACTAAATCAGCTGAGATGGAAGGAAGGGTGGTTATAGCTTTAGTTATCACAAGAGTGGGAGGTCTCAGCGAGGTTACCAAAGTCTCTCTCAGAGAAGAAACTGCCATGAATGCTGCTGTGGAAGAGATCTCTGTGACTTCTGAAGTGGCATGGAGTGGGTCTATGTGGGTAGACATGATATCACTGCTTGTGGAAGTTTTTGGACTCCTTGGCAGCACCAATTCTATGGTCTTTGTCACTGTTGGTACAGTTAAGCCAACCGAGAGCATAGATGTAGTGAAATCCCTGGCCAATGTAGATGGCTGGGACAAGGTAACCTTAGACTCATCAAAACCCACCATAGTGGTGGCAGGAGAGGTGAGAGCAAAGCTGTTAACTGGCAGTGAGAGCATGTTTGTAATAAGTTGAGGAGTTGCTGAGGAGTGAGGAGCTGCAGTCTGTTGAGGCGAGATACCAAGCGACGAAGACACAGCTGTCTTCTGTGGAGGAGCAGTGGAGAAAGTGGTTCCCATCATCCTTGTTATTGAAGAAGTCAGAAGTTCAGGGAATGTCTGGGTGCTCACAGAAGTGGGTGGAGAAGCCCCATTCCCCTCAGCTGTCTCTGAAGTCCAATATACTACATAGGTGTGAGACCTGTTAGAGGTTTCTGTAGTTCCATTGTATGAACTCCTAGGTGTGCTTTTCATCATTTTTGTTGAAAGCCAACTGACTCCCATTTCAGCAGTTGCAGTTTCATTATTCAATGCATTAGTCAATTCTTCTGTATCTGGAAAAGGGGAAACAGTGACAGAAGCTGTCACCATTTGTGCTGATTCATCTGTTGTTTCCAACACTGCTGAAAATGGAGAAGCCTTAGCTACTGCTGCTATGGATGACTTTACCTTAGGATGACAGGAAGTGGGTTTGTTTGTCACAGTGGTAAAGACTTTCTGTGTCGTTGCAGACATTGGTAGAGGGGCCATAGTATCATCAACTGTGCTCACATAATTTGTTTCTATTTGTGTTGCTTCAGAAATGCTCTTTTCAGTAGAAAAATGTGGTGTAATGTCAGGAAGGGTAGACATATCCACCGAAGGAACAACTGTCTCCCTTGGTGTTGAGGGAAGTTTGTTTGCAGCTACTGTGGGTGTAGAGCTGCTTTTCACCACTAAGGTGCTGAGTTGAGATTCAAGCTGACTTGGTATAAAGGTGATTTCAGACACACTGGAGAAGTTACTAAGCCCCTGGGATGTTGGTTTGGATACAGCTATTGTATACCTGGCGGTAGTAGCATCAGAGCTGGTGGTAGCCTTGTTCTCTGTGGGTGCTTCAAGTGGGGTGATATTAGCGGTCATAGATGAATGATCTGTATCAGTAGTACTACCTTGGAATAATAATGTGAGATTTTTATTAGGTATGAATGTAGGTATGGTGGTTGTATTCATAGAGGTCAATGAGGTCTGACCTGATTTAGAAATCAAAGTTGTCTCATTGGTGAACCGACAGTCTGTTTTATTTGTTACAGGTGTGAGACCTGATTCAGATGTATTGTACATTGAAGGTGATTTAGTAAATAGTAAAGTAAGCATGGGCTCATCCGTTGTAGGTGCATTCTGGGTGTATGCTAGCCCTTCCATGGTGGAGAAAAGAGAGACTTCAGCCAATGTAGGAACAAGTTTGGTTCTGGGAGGTGAGGCTGGATGTGTACTCTTAGTATCAATAACTATATGTTCATCCTGGGTTCCAGTGATTGGAGAGGATGTAATGGAAGAAAAGACTGTGGAAGAGGTCTCTTTAAGCATGGGAGAAGATATAGTATGCACCACACCGGGTGAAAAGACATCATGGAAATTTGTAGGCACTGACTCTGTTTTCAGTGTTCTTAGGGAAGGTATGGTCTCCATAGGCAACCCTGAATGGGCCGTGAAAGGTGTTTCCACCTCAGTTCCTGGCAAGGTAGATGCCACCCGATTTCCAGTAAATACAGAATTCAAAGGAGCAACTGCGGAGGTGAGCAAAGACTCTGGTGGGAAGGCTGATGCAATCCCAACATCAGTAGCAATAGCTGAAGTCTCTTCTAATGTGGACCAAGACAAAGTTCTGGCAGCTGAAGATATAAGAAATTCTTGTCCAGATTTAGAGGTAAGGGGTATAGCCACATCTGTGGATTTGTGTTTGGGGCAAGATGTTGTAGACATGATTGTTGACTGGTTCATCGAGAATAAAGTTGTTTTCCCAATAGGTGACTCGGATTGAGTTGCTAGAGTTTCAGATACAGTATAATTCTTGGTGATTACAGATGTGTCAAATAAATAAGTAGCTATAGTTGGATGAAAGGCCTCCGTAGTCACGGCTTCCACCATTTTTGTTGTCTTTGTTTTTCCTAGATATGGGTGTTCTGTTATATTTGTGGAGCCAGTGGAAGTATGAATGAATGTACACTGGATAGGCAAAGGAATGGTTGTCGACACATACAAGATACCTGCTGAAAATGGAGCTGTCTGGGCTGTAGATGTGCTTAACTCTTTTGATGCACTCACTGTTGCTAGAGGTGAGGATAATGTATGAGAATATGTGATGGCTGCATGATTCACTGTAAAAGCAGGCTTGCTTTCTGGAAACACTGTGGATGCATGTACAGTCTTCTGTGGATTTAGCCCAGTAATTTGGGAAGGAGCTGTTAGGTCGATGTGCTGTGAAACAGTTGTACTCATTTCTTGAATTTTCATATTTTCAGAAACAACTGAAAAATCAGAAAGCATGTGTTACTTGAGATTCAGCCTTAGAAATTAGGGACAATTTTTTAAGAAAGAGTTCTATAATTTCTTTTCATTTTAAAGAGACATGAGTATCAGATATAATCATGTTGTTTGATTACTTAATTTTTCTTGAGATGATTTTCTACTTTGTAAATCTCTAGCTGATTTTCATAATACCCTGGGTAAATAACTTGTAAGAAAGCATCTATTATATAGTATCTGCATAAAAGATATGGGCACTTTTACAAAACTGTACACTGATTGAGGTGATTCACTTTTGGAAAGGGACCTATCAAAACTCATGGAAGAATAAATCAATAGCTTGATTAGTTTCACATCCGTTACTGAAACTCTGTTGTGAAGTTAAAAATCTCCCCCAAAATGTGGGCTTTAGATTCACACAAGTGCGGTTGCCCTTGGTCAAATTTCTATCACTCATTTGAACACTGAAGTTTGAAAATGGTCTTATCGGGAACCTCAGGATCCAAAAGTCTTGACCCTTTGACCATTTATGTATACCCATATGAGTATATATGCATTGATAATACATCCCTGTAGATATTGTAAATCTGTATTATAAACACTATAAAAATGTCAAAGGCTGGGATAAAATAAATAACAAATGTTAATAATTCTAGCACCCTATCATAGTGTCTTTCTTTCCATATGACAATACAATCCTGCTTTGAAGACTATAACAGCAGAGCTTATACTCCTTTCAAATCAATTAAATGTCACAAGCATGGTGAATACCATGAGAAATAGAAAGTTTTCTAGCATGTTTTCTTCCTTGAAAGAATTCATACTCTTATTGGGAAAGTTACATATTGAAATATTTTGCTCTATTTTTTGAGACATGGTCTCAGCATTTAATTCAGACCTAAAATTCACTATGTCACATAGGCTAGCCCAACTCAGGATCTTCCCACCATATCTTGCTGAACATTGAAAAGCACAGGTATGTGCTACCACACCAGGCTTGAACTGTTTTCTTAAAAAAAGATAATACTTTAAGGAAAAGAAAAAATACAGGATTTCTAATAAAGACAACAATGGGATATAGTCAGATTCTAAATACCTTTGATGCATAATAGAAAATCAGTGCAGCAAAAGAGCAAAACTGGCTCAAAGATAATAAAGAGGTGTCTTCTTAGAAGATGGCTACCTTTGAGCAATCATGGGGTTTGAGTGGAGAAGACAAAGACACATGGCACTGAATATGGATGGATAGAGGAAAAAGTCAGTCTACCTAGGAGTGAGAGACATTATGTACTGAAGACATTGGTGGTAGAGTATACAGATGAGACTGGGATCTAAAGGGAAAGTAACATATTTTCATGTATAGAACACTTATTCCAAGCCAAGTTCTGTGCCGCATGCCATCTTGTTTAATCCACCAAACCACATTTTGTGGGAAATATAAGTTCATCTGGAAATTCCAGGTTCCCCATCTGTTTGTGCAATCAATCATGGATGGACCCAGTCACAAGAGGATACATTTCTCCTTCTAAAAACTCATGATCACCAACCTTAAATGAGCCTTCCACAGAGCCTCTTACTAATTCTTGCTGTTCAGCTCATGCTCCTATTCTACAATAACCCTTTCAAACATGCCCCATTGTCAAGCACCACCTCCACATGTTTATCGGATAATCATGCCTCCTGCTTCAAAGGAAAAAGTAATTGAGATCATCAGACAGAAGTTCAACTCTAATTTAGATCCTGTCATCTGCAATTTCTCAAACTTTGCCTTTCTTTTCCCTAATGAGCCTTTCCCTCCTTGTTTAAAACTTATTTCCTCTCTTTCAGTAAAAATGAAAATGCCATATACCTCTGCCCCATCTCTCCCTCCCCATCACATCTAACATTCTTTAAAGTTATTTATGCCAGATGTCCCCATTCCTCTAGCTCCTTGCCTGGACCAAGCTTTGTTCTAACCCTTCTTCTCCTTTTATTCTATGGTTTTTACCCACCTACACTATCAATTTACACCAATGAATCTCATCTCTCTAGGCTAGATTTCTATTCTAAACTCCACATTTTTAAGAACCAATCATTCACGTGTCACCATCTTTTGGCTACTTCATTAATACCTCAGACTGAACATACTTTAAGTTAAACATGTTATCTTCTTTCTATATTGGGTCTTCTAGTATTTCTTCACTGAATAGTCCATTCAGTTATGCCAGCCTAAAACTTCTCCAGGTACCTCTTCCATTCTCTCCCTCCCTTGCCATAACTAATGTATCAGCTTGTCCTAGGTATTATACCTACTAAATATCTCCTGGACTATAAGTCCTATTTATTTCTATTACATTAATATTCATTAATTTCTTTTGATCTCTATTACCTTTCAACAGCATCATAATCTTTTTTGTTTGTTTTTCTCTTATTTTTGAAATGATAATATAATTACATTGTTTATCCCTTCCCTATATTCTCTCCCAACCTTCCCATATACCCTTGATCACTTTAAAATTCATGGCCTCTTTTCTCATTAATTGTTTTTATGTGCATATATATGTCTATGTATATACATTCCTAAATATAACCTGCTCAGTCTGTATAATCTTACGTGTGTGTGTGTGTGTGTGTGTGTGTGTGTGTGTGTTGGGCTGAGCATTTGGTATTGGGAAACCAACTGGAGTGTTCTTCACTGGGTGTTCTCCCACTGTCAGTATTCTTCAGTTAACTGGGAAGTCTCTGCCACTACTCTTGAGTGCCTTCCATTCTGTCTCAGATGCAAAAAGAAAGAACATTTGGAAATGTAAATCTTGTTCTGTCACACACACACACACACACACACACGTACCTTTGATGTTTTCCATTACTCACAGAATGAAGAATATATTGCTTAAGAGAGCATATTTGATTTCCTACCTACTTAACTAGTGTAACTGTGGGCTCTACCCTACCCTTTCTTCTGAGTTTCTGCCCTCAACTCTCGATTCCCCCAATCGAGAGTTTAATTCCACCTTAAGAGATTTACAAGTGCTTCTGCCACTATTTACAGTTTTTCCCCACATTTCTTCATGTCAGTAACATCTACTCAGCCTTCAGATATCAAGTCTTCAAAGAAGCCTCCCTTCCCAAATGCCAATGACAAGCTCAAGCTAATCTACAAGAACTATTGGGATGCCACTTACCTCTTTCTTATAGCATTTATTACAGCTGCAGTTTTACACAGTGTGTTCCTACATGTCTGCCTTCCTCAGGAAGACATATGGACAAAAACATCATCTTTCCCTGCTCACCATTGTAAACTAAGTTTCTAGTGAGTGCCTAGACCGGTACAGAATTTGTGGATTACTAAAGAAATAGAAAGGATGAGGTCAAAATACTGGGAAGATCTCTGTGCCTACAGCTACTATAGAGAAACTGCTGGCATGGTGTGGTAACAAAAAGACACAAAGAAGACAGAGAACCCACAAAGGTTACACACTTTGCTTCAGGGAAAATCACAGAGGACTGATAATGTTCACAGAAATAAGGAAATATGCTGTTAGACCCGCATATGTAGAACTTGAGGTGAGGACAGAACATCCACATGAAAATGACACTCGGTAAAATTCACAAGTGAGTCACAATCTTTCAATTCAAATCTCTCAAAATAAAATCATGCGTATTTATCTTAGAGAAACTGGCATTTGGAATCAATCTTCCTCAGAAGCATATTATCTATAAAGTAGAAATAATTATGGTAGTAGACAACTACTAGCTTATGTCACAGCCTTGATAGTTAATTCCGCTTGCATATACAGAAAATCCCAAGTGTGTATAGGGTACTTTAAGATTTTGTTGTCATGTGAAAGTAAAACTAGTAAGAATCGGAAGTCTTCAAACAGCTGTAAAAACCAGTTAATTGACTGAAGAATGGATGAAGAAATGTGGCACATTTACACAATAGAATAACACTGTTAAAAACAAGGACATTTTGAAATTCGTAGGAAAATGAATGGAACTAGAAAAAAAATCATCCTGAGTGAGGTAACCAAAACTGCATGAATACATAGTGTGTACTCAGAAGTGAATATTAGCAATAAAATACAGGATAACCATGCTATGACCAATAGACCAAAAGATGCCAAGTTACAGAAAGGACCCAAGGGAGAGAACTGAAATTGGAGGTGGGTGTCATCTCTGGGATTTGCCAGAGCCCTGGGATAGAGGAGGTCTCAGGAAATTTAAGGTGGCGCCATCCTAGCTAAGACTCCTAGCAGCTGGGGACATGGAGCTCAAAGTGGCCACCTCCTGTAGCCAGGCAGGACTCCAGTGGAGGGAAAAGGACACCAACCCACCCACAAAACCTTGGACCCAAAATTTGTCTTGCCTACAAGATGTGTAGGGACAAAAATGGAGCAAAGACTGAGGGAGTTGCCAACCAAAGACTGGTCCTACTTGAGACCCATCCCATGGAAGAGAACCAGTCCATGACAACATTAATGTTATGCTGCTATGCTTGTAGACAGAAGCCTAGCATCACTCTTCTGGGAGGCTTCATCCAGAAACTGATGGAAACAGATGCAGAGACCCATAGACAATTGGCTGAACTCAAGGTATCTTGTGGAAGAGTGGGAGGAAGGATTGATGGAGCTGGAGGGGCAAAGAACTCTATAAGAATACCTACAGAGTCAACTATTCTGGGCCCTTGGGGGTTCACAGAGACTGAACCACCAATCAAAACAACATGCATGGGCTGGACCTAGACCCCCCTACACATATGTAGCAAATATGCTGCTTGGTCAACATATGGGTCCCTTAACAATGGGAGAAGGGGCTGTCTCTGCCTCTGCTGCCTGCCTTTGGATCCATTTCCCCTAGCTGGGCTGCCTTGTCTGGCCTCAGTGGGAGAGGATGTGTTTAGTCCTGCTGCAATTTAATGCACCTGGGCAGAGTGGTACCCATGGAGGAACAACCCCTTCCCTAAGGAGGAGAGGGGAGAGTAGGGGAGGGGTGTGCAAGGGGATGGAACTGGAAGGAGAAGAAGGGAGCTGCAATCAGGATAAATAAATTATTTTTTAGGAAGATTTTGGTTTCTAGGTTTACAATGATTTCATCTCAGCCAATCGGATTTGCAACTCTCTCTGAAGAAGGACCCACTTCTAACACATGCGGGGGGTGTGGTAACTCAGAGCTTGAGTCACTCTCTGAATACGCTAACCGCTAAGAGAAAGAGTTACAATTCCCATTAGGTTTTTTGTTTTGTTTTGTTGTTATTGTTTTGTTTTTATTTGGGTAGGAAAAACCTTAAATATCATTAAAAAAAAGCCTGTTACCTACCTACATGGAGCATTGAAAGCACTGTTAAAGTAACCTGTAACATCTAATGGGAAACATTTTTGATATTTCAAAACGGGAAGTAAGACTCAGAAATAATTTTATCTGAAAGAGCTGAGCCACAGATATAGAACTATTTTTACTCTTTCCAGTAGGCATATCAAAAAGAAAACTATGATTTAGGAAAAGAAGATCTAGAAAAAGAAAGCTATGTGTGGTGGCATGCCTTTAATCCAGAGACAGGAGCAGTCAAATCTCTGTGACTTCAAGGCTAGCCTGGTCTACAGAGTGGGTTCCAAAACAGCCATGGCTACATAGAGAAACCCTGCCTCTAAAAACAAAAATGAAACAAAGATTTAGATAGTTAAAACAAATGAGTTGGAATGCAATTGCCAAGCATGTGGCTTTTAAATACTAGAGATGGCTTAGGAAACTGTGCATCTTCTATTGATCCAGGTTAACCCAAAGTTTATACAAATATACAAACCCAGGTTTGTATGTTTCAGAAAACTTCCCATTGAATCTTTCAGATGCAAAGGCTTTTTTCTATCTATATTTTTTCTTTACAAAATTATTAGTAATAATTTAAATCTTTATTTGTTGAAAATCACAGACCTTTAGCCCATTTGTTAATTGAATTGTTTGGGCCTTTAGTGTTTAGGGTTGTTTTTTTGTTTTTTTTTTTTTAAGTTCTTAGTATACTCTAAATATTAACTTGTCTGGTGGATACTGAAATTTTTCTCTTATTTTGGAGTTATCTCATTCTTGTTTGTTTTCTTTGAAAAGCCTTTTAATTTCAAAATACCTAATCTGCCAATTCCTAATATTTCCTGAACTATTGGAGTCCTTTTCAGAAAGTTCTTCCTATTACCTTTTAGTGTTTTCACTATGCTTCCCTCTAGCAGCCAATAAGCACATGAAAATCTGCTCAGTATCTTTAGGGGAAAAAAAACCCAGAAACCATAAAGATTGTATTTCACCCCAGCACAATTTCAATCATCAAGAAAAAAAAAGTGTCAACTAATGTTGACAAGGCTGTGAAGGAAAGGGAACACTTACACATTCCTTGTAAATATACAAACTGGTCCAGGCATTTTGAAAATCAGTATAGAGGAATGGAAGTGTCTCAAAAAGACTCAATATGTAGCTACCATATTACCTTTTTATGCCAGGGCTAGGTATATAACTGAAAGAGTCTGAGTCAGCACACCCCAGACATATCTGCACATCCATGTTTACCATAGCAGTATTCACAATAGCAAAGTTATAGAATCAGCCTAGGTGACTGCCAACTGATAATGAATGAAGAAAAAAATCTTATATATACATAATGGAGTTCTATTCAGCCATAAAGAAGAATCCATGTCCTTTGCTGATAAATGGATGCAACCAGAGATCATCGTATTATGTGAAATATGAAAGACAAATACACATTATTTTCTTCCACTTGTGAGTCCTAGAATTCTTTATAGATTCAAAAATTACATACAACTATACATATGTAATAACAGATGAAGAGAGGCTGGAAGAAGAAAAAAGAGCAGAGGGGGGATAGAAAGAGGAAGGAAGAACTTGCACCCCTAAATGCATGCCCCCCAAATACTTCAAACCCAAAAGAGAGAAATACAGACTGTACTCAAGACAACCAAGTAGAAACGAACTTTGATACTAAGAAGCTAAGTTCTACAAATGCTGAACAGCCCAAAATATAGCAATCATCCAAATAGCATTCAATATACACATTTCAAAGGAGGGCATCATACTGCTAAACTGAAACATTACGGTGAACTTGCTAGTCCAGGAATTGAAAACCAACGGGGATCTCAAATTATAGCCATTCTCTGGAACAATATCTATCTTAAACTTGTTCATATCTCAGATAGAAACCAATCAAATATCAATAGCTCTTTAAAACAGGAATCTGTTATGAATGGAGAGTTAATATAGCATTCATTCTGGGAGGAAGGAATTTTGCATCCAAAAGATACAATGGGATATTTTTCTGAAATATGCAAACCTAAGTTTCCATGGTTAAAAATAGAGCAATATAAGAAGCATTATTTCCTAGGCAACCTCTGGTGTTTTCAAATGCTAAGTCTAGCAATCTGTAACAATGAGATAACAAATGCGTTCAGGGTCATCAGTGTGCAATACAAGCGGATTATGAACATAAACTGCTTCTATAGTTTCATCGGTGTTCTTAATCCATATGTACTTTGGGTTTCATTAAATTAAGCCACACGGTCTTTCTATATAGCCATCATTTTGGAGAAGTTAAATTCACTGTACTTCAGTTTCATTTTTTTTGTCTCTTTTCTCCATGTGGTAAAGATTTTTTTAAGGTCTCTAAATGGTATACTTATCCCCATTCAATATAATGACTATCCTCAGAAATAAAATTTTGCAAGTGATTGAGACAGCTACAAAGCAAACCATGTCAGCTCTGTTATTTTGGTGCATGCCATCTATCTATACACACACACATGCACACACAATCACACACACACACACACACACTCACACACACAAGCATCTACTGCCTGAGAACTGATGTTAAAAGGAAAGACATGTTTCTCAACTGAACAAGATAGCACAGACCCATTCTCCCCTGCACCTCACCTCTAAGCCCTGGAAACGGTGTAAAACAATCGTTCTCAACCTGCAGGTCACAAGTCCTTTGGGGATCAAACAGCCTTTTCACAGTGGTCACATATCAGTTTTTTTTCATTATTATTTGTAACAGCAGCAAAATTACAGTTATGAAATAGCAATGAAAATAATGTTATGGGCAGGGGTCACCACAACATGAAGAACTGTATTAAAGCATTACTGCATTAGAAAGGTTGAGAACCATAGGTAAGGGAAAAAAAATCTGTGACAAGAATTAGGAAGAACCTGGATGAAGATTCAAGAAAGCAAGCTGGGACAGCACCTATCGCTTCTCCATCTAGGCAAACAAGTTGGGTTTTTTGTTTGCTTGCTTGCTTGGGTTTTGCTCTTTGTTTTGTTTGGTTTTTTGTTGTTGTTAAAAACTCCTTTTTATAATATTTTAAATAGATAATGCAGTCACATGGTTCCAATAGTTTTTTGTTTTGTTTTGTTTTGTTTTGAATAGAATGCAATCCAAGTAGGCTTAATCACCTTCTGGATCAATAAGGAGGCTTTCTCACAACATTCTTCAACCTTGACACCATCAGCAAAGGACTGGGAGTTCTGCTACCAATAGGCAGCCAAATAAACAGCTCTCTACACCTACCAAGACTGACTCCGCTTGCTTCACCTGTTTCATAGCACCTGGTCTAGGAAGACTTTTTTCCCATTGCCCCAAGAGTGTCTGTACCTATACATATGTATAAATAGTAATTAAAAAAAAAGGAATGATAGAGGCAATAGCAGCAAGTGGTCTGCTCTAGGCAGCCTCTTTGTATCTGTAGCCATGAGATTTTTCTCCCCATAAAGAGAAAACAGACAACCAACAAGGGCCTAGTAGCAGCAGGTGGCCTGGCCCTTTTTGTTCAGAGCCACAGAAAGCTAAATCAAGAGCCATCACCAAGAAATCACACCACAACTCAACCCCACCATGAGATAATCTGGATACACCACCTGAAAAGAACCTTTAAGTTTCCTTTCTTTTTGCTTTTTAAAATTAATTAATTTATTACCTTTATTACAATTTATTCACTTTGTATCCCTGTTGCAGCCCCCTCCCTCGTCTCCTCCTAGTCCCACCCTCCTTTCCCCTTCTTCCCCTATGCCCTTTCCCCAGTTCACTGATAAGGGAGGACCTCCTCCCCTTTTATCTGACCCTAGCCTATCAGGTCTCATCAGGGCTGACTGAATTGTCTTCCTCTGTGGTCTGGCAAGGCTGCACCCTCCAGGAGGAGATGATCAAAGAGCTGGCCACTGAGTTCATGTTAGAGACTGTCCTGCTCCCCTTCCAAGGTAACACACTTGTAAACTGAGCTGCCATGGGCTACATCCAAGCATAAGGTCTAGGTCTCTCCATGCATGGTCCTTAGTTGGAGTATTGGTCTCTGCAGGACCCCCTGGACCCAGGTTTTGGGGTTTTGTTGGTCTCCTGTGGAGTTCTTTTTCCCTGCAGGTCTTTATATCTCCCTCTTCTTTCATAAGATCCTTTGCACTCTGCCCAAAGCTTAGCTATGAGTCTCAGTATCTGCTTCAATACCATGCTGGGTAGAGTCTTTCCCAGGCCCCCTGTGGTAGGTTCCTGTACTGTTACTTGTCTTTTCCTACTTCAGATGTCTATTCTGTTTGACTTTCTGAATGAGGATTAAGCCTCATCCCTAGGGTCTTCTTTGTTTTTTAGCTTCTTTAGGACTATAGTTTCTCATACAGGCAGTACCGCCAGGGACCTATGGGAGCAAAAGAGTCACAAATAAACCAAGTAAGACAAAGGAACACCACAGAGACTCTAAAGACGAGTCTGTATTTAGAAGCAGAGACCACACAGGTAGATTAAGACCAGTGTGTTAAACCTAAACAAGATGCTGCCTGCTGAAATTAAGAATTTAAATAACACCCAGACTCTCCTCATACTGACAAAACATCCAAGACACTAAGTCAATTTGAATGAGAAAAGACAATCAACTCATAGTAACACCAAGATGAATCAGGTGTTGGAATTATCTGACAAGAATGTTTATTGAATATTATGACCAAAAATTTATTGTTCAAAGTAACGGGTTTCACTGTAACATTTTCTTGCATGTATATGATATACATTAATCATATTTACCCCTTTATAGCACCCTCATCCCACCCTCTTACTGAGCCTGCTCCTCTTCTCTAATAGTCCCCATCTATTTTTATCTTTTCCACTTTCTGGATTCCACACATGAGAGAAAAGCATGCTGTATACAGCTTTGTGAATATGGCTCATACTGCCTAATGTGAAAATACAAAAACTTTCAACAAATATTAGCAACCTAAATGCATCAATCTGTAGAAGACATTCATACCATGGTCAAATGGTTCTAGATCCAGATATGCAAGGTTTGTTAAACACTGGAAAATCAAATAGAAGACCCAGAAGAAATCCATAAACTTATGGACACCTGATTTTTGATAAAGAAACCAAAACTATACAATGGAAAAAAGACAGCATCTTAAAGAAAAGGTGCTGGTCTAACTGGATATTTACAAGTAGAAAAATGCAAATAGATCGATATTTATCACCCTGAGCAAAGCTAAAGTCCAAGTGGATCAAAGAACTCAACATAAAACAACACACACTAAATCTTTTTAGAAAAAAAAAAGTGGGGAAGAACCTTGACCTCATTGGTACAGGAGACAACTTCCTGAACAGAACACCAACAGCACAGGCTCTAAGATCAACAATCAATAAATATGACCTCATGAAAACGAAAGGCTTCTGTAAAGTAAAGGACACTGTCATTAGAAAACAAAAAACAAAAAACAAACAAACAAACAAACAAAAAAACCACGACAGTCTACAGACTGGGAAAGGTTCTTCACCAACCCTATATCTGACAAAGGGCTAATACCCAGAATATATAAAGAACTCAAGAAGTTAAACAGCAAAAAAATCAAGTAATCCAATTAAAAATGGGGTACAGAGCTAAACAGAATTCTCAAGTGAAGAATATGGAATGGCAGAAAAACACTTAAAATATGCTCAACATCCTTAGTCAACAGGGAAATGCAAATCAAAATGACCCAATAAAATGGCTAAGATCAAAAACTGAAGTTACAACACATGCTGGAGACAATGTGGAGAAAGGGGAACCCTCCTCCATTGCTGGTGGGAATGTAAACTTGTACAACCACTCTGGAAATCATTTTGGTGCTTTCTCAGACAAATAGGAATATTGCTTCCTCAAGATCCAGCTATACAACTCCTAGGCATTTATCCAAAATATGCTCAACTATACAACAAGAACATTTACTCAGCCATGTTCATAGCATCTCTATTTGTAATAGCCAGAAGCTGGAAACGACCCACATGTCCCTCAGTGGAAGAATGGATACAGAAATTGTGATACATTTACACAATGGAATAGTACTCAGCAATTAGAAACAATGAAATCATGAAATTTGCAGGCAAATGGTGAGAACTAGAAAAGATTATCCTGAGTGAGGTATCCAAGAAGCAGAGAGACATACATGGTTTATACTCACTTATACGTGAAATTAAGAATATAATATGGAATAAACATACTAAAATCTGTACACCTAAGGAAGCTAAGCAAGAAGGAGGACCCTGGGTAAGATGATCAATCCTCACTCAAAAAGGCAAATGAGGTGGACATTAGAAGAGGGAGAAAACAAGGCGCAGGAGTGGAACATACCACAGAGGGCCTCTGAAATCCTCTGTCCAGCAGGGTATCAAAGCAAATGCTGAGACTCATAACCAAACTTTGGGCAGAGTGCAGGAAACCTTATGAAAGTAGGAAGAGATAGAAAGACATGGAAGGGATAGGAGCTCCACAAGGAGAGCAACAGAACCAAAAATGTTGGGCACAGGGGTCTTTTCTGAGACTGATACTCCAAAGAAGGACCATGCATGGAGATAACCTAGAACCCCTGCACAGATTTAGACCATGGAAGCTCAGTGTCCAAGTGGGTACCCTAGTAAGGGGAACAGGGACTGTCTCTGACATGAACTCTGTTGTTGTCTCTGATCACCTCCCCCTGAGAGGGGAGCAGCCTTACAAGGCCACAGAGGAAGACAATGCATCTAGTCCTGATGCGTCATGATAGGCTATGGTCAAAGGGAAGGGAAGGAGGCCCTCCTCTATCATTTGACTTGCGAGGGTCATGGCAGGAGATGAGGGAAGAGGCTATATCTGGAATACAAAGTGAATAAACTGTAATTAATAAAAATGAATTTATTTTTAAAGGATTGCAAATAAGGCAAAGGATATAAACTCTCACCACATTCATTCAATGTAATACAAGAAAAAAAGAAACAAAAAGCAATAGAGTCTGGGCCTAGGAGTCCTCAGACTTTACCCCAAAACTGTGATCTACAAAAATAGATTGATAAATTAGCCATATGAAGGTTTCTTTTTTAATTCTGTGGAGCAGAAGACATTTTCACAGTAGTTATCAAGTAATTTGAAAGTATGTATCCAACAATGACTAGAACATATAAAGAACATTTGAAACTAAATTGGGTGGATGGGGAAGGGGAGTGGATCTGGAAAGTGTTGCGGAATTAGATGCATATGATTAAAACACACTGTACAAAATTCTCAAAGAATTAATAAAATTTAACGAATACAAGCTTTAAAAACTAATGGTAAGGGGCTGGAGAGATGGCTCAGAGGTTCAGAGCACTGTTGTTCTTCCAAAGGTCCTGAGTTCATTTCCCAACAACCATCTAAATTGAGATCTGGTACCCTCTTCTGGTATGCAGGCAGACATGCAGACAGAAGATTGTATACATAATAAATAAATAAACTCTTAAAAAAACTAAACAAACAAGCACCCTAATTCCATCTTTAAAAAGCAAAAGACAAAAGCATTTTACAAATGGATTTCCACTAAGTACAGGGTAAAGATGTTGAACATCATTGGGCATCAAGGAAATGTGAATTTAAACCACCATGAAAATCACTACACATTTACAAGCATGTTTGAAATAGGCAACACAAAACATTGAAGAAAGCAGAGAAAGTGGATTACTCTGCCATTGTGCATAGGAATGAATACCCACCTGCACAGCAGTACTTTATAAAATTAAGCCTGCAAAGACCTATGGTGGCCCACAAGCGTTTACCACAGGGGGAAAAAAAATTGTGGTTTTCCAAATTGGAAATGGTCCAGATATTCACCACAGGTTAAAAGGTTAAGAGAAATTTTGTGAAACATCCATACCATCCACAATGAAAAGAAACAAACTATGAAAACACATAGCCACCTACTATCTAGAAAACTCAGCTAAAGGGAAAAAGGTCACACTTTAATGGCCATATGCTACATAATTGCATTCATAATTTTTATTTATTAATTTATTTCTGTGAGTGGGTGTTTTATCTGCATGCATGTTTGTGTCCCACAGGCATACTCAGTACCCTCAGAGGCCAGAACATGGCAAACGGATTCCTCATAAATGGAATTACAGACAGTGTGGGAGCTACTGGGTGGGTGCTGGGAATCAAACCTAGGTCCTGTGTAAAAGCAGACAGTTTTCTAAAGAGCTGAGTGAGCCATGTCTCAGGCCCCATATTTTTATCTTTTTAAGATGACAAATGTTTAGGAATACAGGGCATAATCGTCATCAATGAACAGAGACTTGACAAAAATAAATGTGAAGGGCAAGGATGGACAGGAGCTGCTTATGGTTATAAAACTTCAGTGTGAGAGAGGTCAATGATATAAAAACGACTCAGACTTGACTCTAATGGTAGGCACACTGATGTATACATATGACAAAATCATACACAATTTAACATGCACACATAACCTACAGGAATCTGAAAATAATATTGATGGGTTATAGCAATATCAGTATCTCTTTGGAATGTGCATACATATTACAGGAATCTGAAATAGTATTGATGGGTTATAGCAGTATCAGTATCCCCTTGCTCATTATAAATTCTTACATAATGTTTCCATCGAGATAAACTATGTGAGGTATGCAGGAAATCTCCAACTGTACTGCAATCTAAAATTATTTTATTAAAGATTTTGTTTAATCTCGGCCTCTGTTTCAATCCACTGCTGTGTAGAGCCCCTCAGAGGATAGCTATGCTAGGGTTCTGTCTGTGAGCATAGCAGAATGTTGTTAATAGTGTTATGGTGGCTCGCTCCTGTGAGATAGGTCTCAGATTCGGCCAGGCATTGGTTGGGCATTCCCTCCATCTCTGTTCTATCTTATTTACCCTGGAGGCAGGGTAAATTTGGGGTTGAAGTTTTTGTGGGTAGGTTGGTGTTCCACCTCCCTCCACTAGGAGTCCTGTCTAGTTAGAGGGTGTCCTCTTCAGTCTCCATGACCCCAGCTACTAGGAGTCTCAGCTAAAGTCACCTCCATATCCTCCCAGAAGCCTAGCCTGTCTTAGGTCGCTGCCCACGGTTTCTCTTTTCTCTGTAGGCCTTCTGCCTTCCTGCTCCCCCCTCCCCCCCCAAAAAAAAAAACAGGTGCTGAGACTCAACCAAACATTGGGCAGAACACAGGGAGTCTTGTGGAAAAGTGAGGCTAAGGATAGAAGGACCTGGAGGTGCCAGGAGTTCTACAAGACCAACAGAGCCAACTAACCAGGACCTAGAGGGGCTTGCTGAGACTGAAGCATCAACCAAGAACACCAAGGACTATATATATACTGGACCTAGGACCCCTACACAGATGTAGCATATTTGTAGCTCAGGCTGTGAGGGGAGTGGTGGCAGTCTCTGACATGGAGTCTGTTGCCAGCTTTTTTGATCACTTCCCTCTGGCAGGGCTGTCTTCCCAGGCCTCAGGGGAAGAGGATAAAGACAGTCTTAATGCAACTTGATGAGCTGGAGTGGGTGGGTCCCGTTATCTGAGGAATAGAAGAGGAGGGATGGGGAAAAGAGGTAGGAAAGGTGGGACCGGGAGGAGAGGAGGGAGGGGGCTATAATAAAGATTTAAAATGAATTAACTAATTAATTAACTAAAAAAATGTTTAAAAACAAAGCAAGTGATAAAGGTTGGGAAGATTTCTCAGTTGCTAAAAGCACTGGCTGCTCTTCTAGAGGACTAAGGCTCAATTCCCAGCACCCAAGTGGCTGCTCACAATCATCTATAACTCCAGTCCCAAGGGATCAAATGCCCTTCTATGCCCTCCTTGAGCACTAGGCATGCACATAGTATACAGAAATACATTCAGGCAAAACAGCACACACATGAAATAAATAAATAAATAATTTAAAAAAAAACAAAGCAAATATAAAATCTCATATTGCCCAGGTAGTGAAAGCCATATCAAATACCCTCTTGTACTGCAAGGACACCAAAATCCGTGGGCTCCCTATATTGCCACACTCATTCTCTTTCTGTTTATAAACAAGTGATCATTTCACAAATTATATACATGAGCCTTACAGTCTGTATGTTAAAGTGGGGATAATACATGCAAATTCACAGGGACCTATGGGCTTAATTGCCATTTGCTCTTTCACTCCAGATTAAATTGTGTTAGTGTAATCATTTGGAGCTGGAGACCAGAGGTATAGAGTAGCTGAATATTTATGAGGCATTTGGTGGCAGACATACCTGCCAACAGAATATTAAGTAGAACATTTACAAAGATACCAAATTCTTGTTGTGATTTGGATATATCAACTCATATTAAATCTGTGTGTTGTTCTAGCTCACATATTGCATCTGGCTTTTCTTTCAATCACGACCTCTGTAAATATAATTCAATGTGTTGATTAGATTTGTGAGAACTAATGGTGACCAGAAACTGCCACAAACAGATTTGCCCATGGGGTATGGAAATCCAAAATTAGTATCTTTGAATAATACAAAACTGGTTTGCCAAAATTGTGCCTGATTTCAGTTTTCAAGTAAGGAAATGAAAAATAAATCTTGTGGGAGAGAGACAGGCTACAGGCTCCATCTATGAATCTATTGAATATCAACCTGTGCAGGGGAATATCAATAAGGGAGGTTGAAGTGAACTACAAACTCTTTGTGCTTATCTTTCCTCATGAAAAATGAGGATAGCAGAAAGAACTGATGTACAAGGGCAAGACCAAATTGCCTGTTAGCTGTAGAGCCCATCACCACAGAATTGTACGTATGAGAACTGATAATTGGATAGAGGGATTAATAGTGAGCCAAACAATGGCCTTTAGAAAGTACACCGACAATACAATCCATCTCTGCATATTTCAAGAATGGACAGTTCATAAAGTAATCCAAGGCAGCTGGAGCATTCTATCAATTAATAAAGCTCAACAAATCAATGCCTCCAGATGGAGGATTGCTATGCTTTTAACAGACTGTAGATTTCCCAGGATGGACTCAATTCATATCATTTCATTCTTTTCAATAAAAGAGATCTCTCAAATCCTAGAGGAATTTGATTTCTGTATCTTTGGAAAATTCATTGTCTTCATACATTCACACATTAGGTTAAATTATTTTTTGGGGGGGGTACCATGTGTATGAATGAAAATTAAGAGAACTGAAATTTACCATTGGTGCTAAAATTAAGAGAACTGAAATTTACCATTGGTGCATCAAGGAATTCTGTTGCCACTTACTACTTTTAAAAACCATGGAGACTTTGGTCAAAAGCAAAAACTGGAAACAAAAAGTCCTTCAAATTATTTGAGCTTATGGAGTAAAGTATAGGATAGCCTTACTCTACTATATCATTCAATAGCCTATACCAAAATAATTAGGGATATCTACGTTTTCTGAAATTGAAATATCACCAATCTGTACTGGTAAATTTAGAAAAAAAATATGCTGGAGACTGTCTAATGATCCCAATAGTGAAAAGTAAAATATTCATGTCTAAACCAAAGTTATTTTTCTGCATGCTCATGCGTATCTAACAATCGTTAACAATTGTTATTTTTCAGTAACAATTGAGGTAGCTTGGGATAAGGTACTGAAGTGAAAGATTTCATTTAGGTTTTGTATCTTTCTGTGTTTTTTACTGTATATATCTATTAATTTTACTTAAAAAGGTATATTATTTTAATAAACATTAATAAAATAACTAGCAAAATGTAAGCTCAATACAATTACAAAAGCTCACGTACTTTTTCTGAGAAATGATATATCTAGAAATGTGTTCCACAAAATTTCAAGCCTAAGTATATTGAGATGCATACATACATGTTGAAATTTGTTGTGGCATCATTTATAGATAAAACATTGAAGCAATTTAAATATCCATCACTTGTAGCTCAGCTAAATAGATTATGCTGCATATATACCATAAAATATGGACAGCTCCAAAAGTAAATTTAAATGTATTTTTATGCCCATGATAATAATAATAATACTGTTAAGTCGTAGAGCAATATGTAGTTATGTATATATGTTTTAGTTATTAACTTATACATACCATACATAAACATGTATATATACATATGTACTTATATACACCATAAAATATATCTTAAGGATATGGAAAAACTGAAAGGTAAGTTTTGCTTTGCACACTTTTGTATTGTTAAAATATATTTTATTCACAGCTATGTATATTACACTGTGAAATTTTTAAAAATAAAGAAAAGAAGTTTCAATCTCCCCAGAAATAAATTTGCAATAACTAGCACTTTTACTGTTATTATTTATCACCATGCTGTTTAAAAATTTCTGAGTTATCTCCAACTGTAGTGAATACTTGTTCGTTAAACCCAGATCAGATTCATGGTTTTCTGTTATGTGTTCCCCCAAAGCCTTGTTCTCATGAATATAAATATATATGTATATATATATTATGCATAAAAAGATTTATTGAGATTTGTAACCTGCAAATGTCCTCATTAAAATTTATTTTTAAGGGTTATAATCCTTCTATGAAAAATAAATAGCTATTTATTAAGCAAAAGCTAGAACTCAGCATGTTGTAATCACTCATATTTATCCACCATTTTCCTAGCTGTCATATGGTCAAGACAGAAATGCAAAAAATTTTATTCTATTACACTTTAGTGGTGAGAATAGCAGTGACTCAAGTTGCTTCCCTAATTCTTGTAGGTGAGTTTATCAGTACCAGTAATTCCCCGCAAAGGAAGCCCCCAAGACCCCATAATCTTATTGGGGCCACAGATTGTCCATAAACCAGTGGTTCTCAACCTGTGGGTCTCGACCTCTTAGGTGATACTTTCACAAGATCACCTAAGACCATTGAAGAACACAGATATTTGCATTATGATTCATAACAATAGCAAGATTACAGTTATGGCATAGCAATGAAATAATTTTATTGTTAGGGTCATCATAACGTGAGGAACTACAGTAAAAGATCACAGGATTGGGAAGGTTGAGAACCACTGCTTTAGACAGTGAGAATGAAAGGAACACAGACTACATAACTAGACACATCTCTGTTCAACTGTCAGCTGCACAATTTACTTGATTAGTAGCCTTAGAAAATGATGTAACCTCTCTTTTCTCATCTATAAAATGCCTAGAGCTTGGTAAGAACTTAGTAAAAAAAGCAACCGATATTATCAGTATGTGCTGGAAACTAGAGCTTCTGTCTTCAACAGAAAAAAAAAAATCTGCTTGGCGACTTTAGACAATCTCAAGGACTTTTTAAACTCAGTCTAGGCTACACTGGCCCTCAGTTTAGGACCTCCTATTCAAAGGTTTAGAAAGAACACTTGAAGAAACCTGAATAGTAAAGAGAACATTTTCTACTATTTTTCTTAATTGTCATTTTTGGTAAAGCTTTTCCTCTGTTTGTTATGTTGGGTTATTTATGTATTATATCCACAAGGACTCAATCAGCCCAAGAAGATGGGTTGTATATTAAAAACTGTACAGGAGAGAAAAATCAATGGAGGTTGTGCAGCACCCTAACACTAGTTAGACTTAATTATTTATTAGCCATATTATAGGGGAGGGGGAGACTCCATTATAATTGCAAAAGCTGCCATAAAGTTTGTGTGTTTATAAGGGCTAGACTTCTGGTTTCTTAGAGGAAAAAAAGTAAAGTTACTTTAAACACACTGTGTAAGCTATTCAAGCTTGATTTCTGAATCTCTAACTCAGTTTTGTCATTACAGCCAGCTAAAACTAGTCTCTTTTTCTTGGAAGACCTAAACACACACACACACACACACACACACACACACACACACACACACGAGAGAGAGAGAGAGAGAAAACAACAAGAGTGTCTTCAGCTAAAATCATAAGGAATGACTTTTACATCAGTCCATGCATGTCTCAAAACAACAAAAACCCACTGCAATGTGTTGTTGTCTTTAATCCAGTTAGCACCCAGACTATTGGGGGTAGCATAATCCTACAACCTACAATCTCCACAATCAGAGTTTAGACCTAGCCCCCATTCTTACCCTAAATGGCCTCCAAAATCTAAAGAACAAAACACTGCATTCTGCCGAGGGTTTGGTTATGAGTCTTATAAAAGAAGGGGAGTTAGCATGATATGGAAAGGATAGGAGCTCTACAAGGACCAAATATATCCGGGCACAGGGTCTTTTCTGAGACTGACACTCAACCAAGGACCATCTATGGATATAACCTAGAACTTCTGCTCGGATGTGGCCCGTGGTAGCTCAGTAACCAAGTAGTTTCCCAAAGTAAGGGGACAAGGACTATTTCTAACAGGATCTCAAGGGCAGGCTCTTTGACCTCCCCCCCCCCCGAGGGGAGGAGCAGTCCTGTTAGGCCACAGAGGAGGACTTTGCAGCCATCCCTGAAGATACCTGATAAAACAGGGTCAAATGAAGGGGGAAAAGGTCCTTCCCTATCAGTGGACTTGGAAAGGGGCAGGGAGGAGACCAGGGAGGGAGTGTGGGGTGGGGGAGGGAATGAGGGAGCGGGATACAGCTGGGACACAGAGTTAACAAAATGTAACTAATAAGAAAAATAAAATTAAAAAAAGAACAAAACACAAACATTTCCAGAAATGTGAAAAATTATATTGTCACTGACCACATGTACTTTAGAGATGCTGCTGTTGGTCATGATGGAAAAGCCACCCTATATTTCCTTCCCAAAACTAGAAAGAAAGATAAATATACATATACAATGCCAAGAAGACTTTGATTAACATCATTATACCACCAAAAAAGTAAATTATCACACACACACACACACACACACACACACACACACACACACACACACATATTTACCAAAAGGAACCACTACTCCTTGTCAAAATGGTTGATTCTTTGGCCAAACAGAAAAAAGTATGAAATGAGCCTAAATTATCTTTTTTTGCCAGGAAGCCAGAAAATGTGCGAAGAATGATGAAATGTGTCAAAAGGACACAGGAGCAAGATTGAAGGGCTCCCACTGGCCAAATATGAAATAATGGTTATATCAAAATAAACAATAGTAACAGGTGGAAACCTTGCAAATAAAATTAGAATCCAGAATTTCATGCCTATACAAATAAACATGAATTAACTAATTTGGAAGAAGGGGAAGAATGTTTAAAATAGAATAAATACAAGCTAATGTGAAACTTCACCATCATCATAGTTGTGACTGATCTAAGCAAAAGCCATGAATATAATGTAAAACTGTTGAAAGAAAGTTGGATAGGTTTACAGAAACTTTTCAGTTTCACGGGGTCCCGTTGATTGATGTCAATCTTAGAGCCTGTGCTGTTGGTGTTCTGTTCAAGAAGTCTCCTGTGCCAATGAGTCCAAGGCTCTTCCTGACTTTTTCTTTTAACAGGTTTAGCATGTCTGGGTTTATGTTGAGGTTTATGTTTAGTTTTGGGCAAGGTGATAAATATAGATCTATTTGCATTTTTTCTACATATAGACATCCAGTTAGGCTAGCACCATTTGGTGAATAGGACACTATCATCAGAATAAAACAACAGCATACAGATTGGAAAAGGATCCTCATCAATCCTATATCAGACAGAGGGCTAATATCCAGAATATGTAAAGAATTGAAGAAGTTAAACACCAACAAACCAAGTAATACAATTAAAAAAATGGGTTACAGAGATAAACAGAGAAATCTCAATAGAGGAATATTGAATGGCAGAGGAACACTTAAAGAAATGTTTAACGTCCTTAGTCATCAAGGAGATGCAAATCAAAACAACCTTGAGATTTCACCTTACACCCATCAAAATGGCTAAGATCAAAAAACCAAGTGACAACACATGCTAGAGTGGATGTGGAGAAAGGGAAACCCTCCTCCATTGCTGGTGGGAATGTAAACTTGTACAACCACTTTGGAAATCAATCTGACACTTTCTCAGAAAATTAGGAATAGTGCTTCCTCAAGACCCAGCTTTGCCACTCCTAGGCATTTATCCAAAATATGCTCAACTATACAACAAGAACTTTTGCTCAACCATGTTCACAGCATCTCTATTTGTAATAGCCAGAAGCTGGAAACAACCTAGATGTCCCTCAACAGAGAAATGGATACAGAAATTGTGGTACATTTACACAATTGAATACTACTCAGCTATTAAAAACAAGGAAATCATGAAATTTGTAGGCAAACGTTAGAACTAGAAAGATCATCTTGAATGAGGTAACCCAGAAGCAGAAGGACACATATGGTATATACTCATACGTAAGTGGATATTCGCCATACAATATAGGATAAACATACTAAACTCTATACTCCTAAAGAAGTGAAACAACAAGGAAGACCCTATGGTAGATGCTCGATCCTCATTCAGAAGAACAAATGTGATAGACATTGGAAGCAGGAGAAGACAGGGAACAGGATAGGAGCCTTCCACAGAGGGCCTCTGAAAGACTCTACTGATTGAGGTATCCAAGCAGAAGCTGAGACTCACAGACAAACTTTGGGCACAGAGCATGGAATCTTATGAATGAAGGGGGAGATAGAAAGACCTGGAGGGGATAGGAGCTCCAAAAGGAGACTAACAGAGAGAAAAAAAAAACCTGAACCCTGGGGCCCCAAAAGATACCCCAACTAAGGACAATGCATGGAAAGTACCTAAAACCTCCCCCTCAGATGTAGCCCATAGACTCAGCCTCCACATGGGTTCCCTAGTAAGAGGAGCAGGGGCTTTCTCTGGCATGAACTCAGTGACAGGCTCTCTGATCACCTTCCCCTGAGGGTGCAGCCTTGCCAGGCCACAGAAGAAGACAATGCAACCAGTCCCAATGAGATCTGATAGGCTAGGGTGAAATAGAAGAGGAGGAGGACCTCACCTATCAATGGACTGAAGGGGGGCATAGAGGAAGAAGAGGGAGGAAGAGTGGATAGGGAGGAGATAAGAGAAGGCACCACAGCCGGGATACAAATTGAATAAATTGTAATAAATTATATAATTAAAAAATAAAAATAATAAAAAGGAAAAAGAAAAAATAAAAAAAGAAAGTTGGATAGGCAGACATTTACATTGCCACAGAACATCTCTCTAGAAATTAATTAATAATTGCAAAAGAAAAGGACAACACATTTCCAGTGACAAAATCTGGCAGACATCAAAATCAAGTGATCAAATTTATCATTATGAATATGAGGACAATTTAACCCCATGTTTCTACTGACATGAGGAAACACATCATCACTTTTGCTATATTCTTACCAAAAATGCACAGTCAGAATGAAGTTGTAAAAAAGAGTAGACAAAGCCAAACTAAGGCATGATCTACTAAACAACTGGATTATATACTAGAAACATCCAGTTTTGTTTTTTGTTTGTTTGTTTGTTTGCTTTGTTTTTAAGGAAAAGACTGGTGATGTAAAGAGATTTGATAAGTAGATGTAATGCATGGTTGTAAAACAGATATAAAGCCAAACAAAAAAAATAGCTGCAAAGAAAATTATAAAGATGATTGGCTAATTCTTAGGATCACCTAGAAATTATATGTTAATGTTGTAGCTATGTCAAAATTTTTTATTTTGCTCATGGTTAAAATAATTTCTTATCCTTCAGGAACATATACTGAGACAAATGGTAGTAAACAGAAATCATGCCTTCTTCTTACTCTCAAATGACTCAAAAACAAGGAAAATGGTGTGTGTGTGTGTGACAGACAAAGATGCAGAGAAAGAGAGTGGACAGAGGGAAAATAGAATGAATGCATAGCAGGAAAATAAGGGAGAGAGATGAATATGGGAAGAATGATAAAGCTTGTGGATGGAAATGGGCTAACCACTGACAAATGTGGGTAAACCATCTATGGCTTTTGTTGTTCTTACACATTTTCTATGAGTTCAGAGTTATATTAAAATAAAAAGGGAAAGAAAACTGTGTTTTCTCTACGTCAAAAAGCAGGTAGCAAAATTGTGGGAACCTTAGATGCCTTAGAGGAAGACAGAGGCTTGATCTAGGAATGGATATTTTCATTCTTATTTGTGAGCACAGTAGTGATGTGCCAATTCTACTCTTGCTGAGGGGGAAAAAATATAAGTTACTCACAGCAGCGCAGTCTCTTGTCAGTAGTTGGACTTATCTTGTGGATGAGCCAAACATCATCTTCCCAACTAACTACATTTCCATATAAACACGTCATAAACTCCTCATCTTCCAGAAGGTGGTCCCAGACCTGAAAGTAATACAAGCTGCTGGTAAAGCAAGGTATCACAGTTTTAATCTGGCCTTTTCTGTTCCTAAGAAAGTGCCCCAGGGCCAAAGTCCCATTAGGATGCAGGCTGTATCCTTTCTTTGTTCCAGAAGAGTTCTAATCTGCCCTTCACACCATCCCGTATCAAGCATGTGGTATGCCAGTGAAATTGAATCAAGTGATAACTGATATAAAAGGTATTGCCAAAGTTGTACAGTATCAGCTGCTGATGGTCTCCCTCAAGTTCAAGGTCTACATCTTCTCTGCCCAGGAGAGTGTTATTAGCAATACAGAAGAAAGCCATCCAGTAATGTGAGCTGTTAGTCATGGATATCAGATCAATACATACTGTGAGTCGGCTGAGTTCGGGTACGGTGTTGGTCTGGCTGACATATGTCTTGCCTTCTCCATAAAAATCCAGCCTTTTTTCTTTCACTTTCAGTGAAAGTGAATCTGTCCAAATTTGGAGAAAAGGAAAAGAGAAAACAAATAAATTTTCAGTTAAAGATTTTTTTTCTATCATCTTTGGCAGTATAGTCAAATTGTACAATATAATTATGAGTCAGGCTTGATGCAAATAAGGAAATAGTAGATACACAAAAATCATCTCTATTTGACATTGACAGGTGACTCTTTTGGCAGAAGAATTTCTCCCTAATTCTATTTTGCCTGGGCTAATATATAAGGTTAGCTTAGTGTCCCCCAAGCACACACCAGCTGGACAGTTTGGAGACGTAGTTATAAGTACATGGATAGTGGGAGGAGAAGGCCAAGGAAAGGTAACATGGACTTCAAATTTGCTACACAATCCTCATGCATATAATCAAAAGAAAATTATTTCCACTCACCTAACTGCCTTATTACATTCATGATGCAACAGCAATTTGTTTCTCTGATGCCTTTTTCTGAGCCAAATTACTGATTTCTTTTGCCTCTTGAGACTGCTTCTCACTAAAAGGCCCTGATAAAGGCTTATGTGTCGCATAGTCAGACAGCACAGAAGCTCTAGAGTGTTTTCTAGGCTTCAAAACATAGCTCTAACCAAGGTCATCCTTTCATACCCTTCCTAAGGCCCAAATTGACTTAAAGACCTCAAGACATCCACAGAATCAGTTTCAGAGGGATTGGAATCCCTAGCTCTGACATTCATCAGTTCTCCAACCTTGAGCAAGAAATTGAACCTCCCTCAGTCTTAGTGTTTGCTTCAGAGAAATAGAGATTGGAATCTAAAGGGTCATACATCTCCTCTACAAGGAGCCATCATTTACATTATCATCTACTCCAGATAGCCCCTACCTTCACGGTACTTTAAGATTATTTGAAATTTAAATGAGATGGTATTCACAAAGTTTTCTCGAACATAACTGAAACAGTTCATTAGTACTCATTTTTATTTATTCTTCTACAATTTTATATACATGATATATAAAATTATATATAATTTATATATTATTTATATATTATATATAAAGTTCTTGGATCAAAGTTTTTATTATCCTGTCTTAAACCATTTCCCCTTCCCACCAAATCCCTTCTTCCAAAGTTCCTTTCCTACCTTAATGTCTATGTTTTATGTATCCACTGAATTCAATTAGGGTTATATGCATGAGATGGTGGGATAGATTTGCTCAAGTGGGGAAAATGTACCAGTGTCTATACCACTAAGGAGTTTGACTCCCTCTCTTTATATCTTTTAACAGTTTATAACTGCTATGGGTTGGAGAAGGTCTTGTGATCCTTTCCTCCATCTGTGATGAAATGCTAATGGACCCAGCCTTGGGTAGGTCATCACTGAAGCTGTGAGTTCATAGATGCAACACCCATGTCATGTCCAGAAGACAGCATTTCACACCACTCCTTCACATCATCTGTCTCTTACAGTCTTTTCTGTCTCTTTTTCCACAATGTTTCCTGAGCCTTTTTCAAGCTGTGGTACAGTATTTTTACAAGCAATCTTACAGTACTTGTGAAAATTGAAATTAAGTATGCCCCTGTGTCATAAGATACCATTTAGTGTAAGTACAATCACCACTACAAACCTCAGAGTCCCAAAGTAGCACACAAGTATCTGAAGATCTTCCAACATTAATCTAGTTCTAGTCCCCACACAGCCCAAGCCAACCCCAACAGTTTCATGGCAGAATACAGTTATATCCAATACCCACTAATTTATGGTGGTATTATCAGGACCACCACTCTGAAACAGTGACAGATGACACAGCACGTTATAGAGGCTGACAGGAAGTAATCACTTTCCTGTTTCTGAGAGATGATGCCGAATGAGTCTCCAGTCATTCTGTGGCCGTGCAATGTCTCCATTTCTCTCCATTCCTGTACTCATCATCCTCCAAAGCATAGACTCATATGTACATGACTATCCACACACATTTCCACATATCCTCAGATTGCATGTGTACAAACACATATTTTAAATTTTCACATGCACACACACACACACACACACACACACACACATATACTGTGCCCACATGCAGGAACTCCTACTATTCCTAGATTATGTGACTATATTATGTTATCATCATGTGGCTAATAAATTATTAAAGACACAAAATGAAAATCACCATGAAGTGCAGATATCAGTTACTGTTGGTTAACGTTGTTGTTGTTGTTCAGCTCAATAAAATGACATCAAATCATTTAAGAGTGCAGTTTATGGTGGACATAAATCTCTAGAGTTTACTTAACCCTTTAAAAAGAATATATCATAATCTTATGCGGTCTCTGAGGGCCTCTTTTCGATCACTAATACAAAGCCAGTTATCAAATGCAAGGAATGATCAGTTTACAAAATCAGAAATGTAAAGACTAACAATATATAAAAAAAAGAAAAGTATAACATTTCACTATTTTCAAACATATTAAAAGAACAATGCACCATTTTTTTCTAGTAGACCAATTTAAAAAAAAATACTATTTTTTTCTGAGATATGGTCTTGGTATATAGCCCAAGCTGCCCTGGAACTTATGCAGGTAACCACAGCTGCTGTGTGTTTATAATTACAATCATATCATATCCAAAAGACAGAGCTTAAGTTCACTCCTCTCCATCTTCTAGTTCCTTCAGCATTCCCATTCTCTCATGAATGATGTTTCCTGGGACTTGGAGCGGTGACACAGATATCCTATTTAGAGTTGAGCACTCAATAGTCACTTACTCTCAACAGTTACTCAGATCTGTAAGGATAACAATGAAGAAAAGTATAAGTCCCTGAATGTATCAATAAATGGCTAGTAATGGTTGTAAATACTGCTCCCTCTATGCAACAGAGTATGAAAACACATAAGGTACACTCATGTAGTCACAGAGAGACTTTTCAAGGTTAAGTAGTTTGTGAAATGGCACTCAAGTGTATATATAGTTCATGGTGGCACATGCTTTTAATTCCAGCAGTCAAGAGGCAAAACCAAGTTCAAGGCTAGTTTGATCTACATAGAAAGTTCCAAGTCCTTCAGAGTCACAGTAATTCCCTGTCTCAAAAAAAAGTATTAAAAAATCTGAAAGAAGCTGGGCGCAGTGGCACACCTGTAATCCTAGCACATGGGAGGCAGAGGAGGTGAATCTCTGTGAGTTTGAGGCCAGCCTGGTCTAAAAAGTGAGTCCAAAAGATCCAGGGCTAGACAGAGAAACTGTTTCAAAAAGAACAAAAAAAAATTGAAAAAAAAACACACATTAATTTAAAAATTATTATCTAGGTTGAGATTGTGGGAGATTTTTATTTTCTATTCTATTTATTAGTGGAATATCTTCATATTTTAAAAAATATTTAAACAACATTGATTACTTATAATCAGGAAAATAGAGATAAATGGCTGATTTAATGGATGGCTAGATAGGTAGGTAGGTAGACAGATAGACAGGTAGATAGATGATAGACAAACAGACAGATAAATAGAGTTGTACAAATGTTAAACAAATCAATTCCTGTCACTTCTCTATGCTTCCCTTTCCATAGTAAGATGGGAATAGTAGTCACCAGACACGGGAGAGAGATAGGGACATCACAAAAGATGATGTAATACTAACATTTAGGTTATTGGTGTGAGAATGTTTACAAACTGTGAAGTACTTTGTAAATGTCAACTGCTATGTTTGCTTGTGTCACCAGCAGAGACCTCTTTCTTCTGCAACCTCTTCTGTACTGTTCTGAGCCCTCTGGAAACCTCCAAGTCTCTGGCAGGGCTCTGAGGAGGCAACACTATGACGAAGTGAACAGGGCCTTGGCCTTTCTGTTTGGCTAAGCAGACAGTCTCCTCAGTGGGCCTCTCAAGGGCCTGCTTCAAAGGCCACTTGTGTCTTTGCATATGATTTTGCTATCCATTGCACATGTCTACTTGGATGCTGCCATCTGTTCCCTGGCAATTCTCAAGTCCAAATTGCATGATTGCTCCCCCAAAGTGTGTTCTTTCTTGATTTGCACTCTTTTTTTTTGTGTATTTACCTTTATGCACTCTCTCCTTTTACTCTAAACTCTATTTGTTTTTACTACATAAGGGGGATGTTGTTTCCATCATAATAGTTAGATTTCATATGTATTTTTTATTTTTAAAATTTTTATGTGTGTGGTTATTTTGCCTGTGCATATATCTATACACACATATACTCACATACATATACATACATACATACATACATACATACATACATACACTAGGTGCATACCTAGTGCCTGGAAGAGAGAGTCCATATCCCTAGTACTGGAGTTACAAATGGTTACAATGTAGGTGCTGGAAATTTAATCCAAGTCCTCTAGAAGAGTAGCAAGTGCTCTTGACCACTGAGCCATATCTATAGCCCTGTATGTGTTATTTTAAAGGAATAGTGAAAATCATCAGAAAATAAAAAGATGAGACCAAAGTCGGCTAGAGAGCCCTTCCACTGAGCGACAGGTGTGGGTAATATGTTGGTATACTTCCTCTGACTTGTTCTCTCTACGTGCAGGTATTACTTTTTTTTTTTTTTTTTGGTTCCTTGCTTTTTTCACTTAGCATTATAGCATACGCATTTTCTACTTTAAGAAAAACTTATTAGAAACCTGGTTACCTATGTTTTCAGCCCAAGGAGCATCAGCCACCAATTTATTTCTATTGGAATACTCCCCATTTTCAAGTGTATAATTTCAGTGGAATTTAACATGTTCACATTGGTATATAATCATTATCACTATGTCATTTCAGAATATTTCCTTCACCCCCCCCAAAAAAAAAGCTTGTACCCATTAAGTAGTGGGTCTGTCTATGATTGCCTTTCCCCAGGCCCCTGGTAACTTGTAAGCTGTTTTCAAGCTCTATGGATTTGCCTATTCTGGGCAGTACAGTTAGCTGGTTAGTTTTCAACATCAATTTGATACAACTTAAAAATCACCTGGGAAGAGTCTCAAGTAAGGACTTTCTAGTTGTTTGTTCATATAGGAAGGCCATTCTGCCCAGCACCATTGCCTAGGCAGGTAAAAGCTAGCAGTTAAAAGCAGGCAGGCAGTATAGACGCGTGCATTTCTGCTCTTTAACTGTGGATGTGATGTGACTGGCTGTTTGAGTTTCATTTTTAACTTCTCCAAAATGATGAACTGTGGCTTGGAATTGAAAAGAGCCAAACCTTTTCCTCCATTAAGTTACTTTTATCAGAGTATTTTATTACAACAATAAAAATGAAATTAGAATATGCAACCATACAATATGTGGCTTCTTATGTCTAGCTTTCTTTATTGAACATATTGTAGCTTGTTCTGGTGGTCCTTGTTTCCCGTGGCTAAATAGCACTTCACTGCATTAGGTATTATATTTTTTTTATTAATGCATCTGTCACCTTTTTATCTTTAGGGTTTTTATGATGTTTATCACTCATTTTGTTTCAATAAAGTGTCTATTTACATCATAAATGCTTATGTCCTATTTTAGCAGACTGGGTTACAGGTGGAAACATAGGTAAGTGGAGAGCAGTCCATTAATGTGGGACATGAATGAATAATGCAGAAGACGTGATCATATTGAGCTTGTGCCACACCCTGGGTGTTAGAGATCTTTTGGCAAAAGATCTTCAGAGTTCCTTCTTCTTACCAGAATTCCGAAGAAAAAATATATTCATTTAAAAATACATGAATAAAAAGTTTAGAACACTAAAAGGCAAATGCTTTTCTTTTACTCTAACGTCTATTTGTTTTTACTATGTAAGGGGGATGTTGTTTCCATCATAATAGTTAGATTTCATATGTATTTTTATTTTAAAAATTTTTATGTGTGTGGTTATTTTGCCTGTGCATATATCTATACACACATATACTCGCATATATATATATATATATATATATATATATATATACACACACAAATATACATACATACACTAGGTGTATTAATCGGAAGACAGTACTAAATAATCATCAGATGTAGTCTGTGCTAACTTTTGTCCTCTTCTATTGCAAACTTTTAACATGCTCAGGTGGTGAAAAAATTGGTGACTGGGGTTCCAGATTTACCAGCTGACATCATTTTAGAAGAGAGAACAAAAGCGTTCTCCTATGATCAAGCATTTTGCACGTGGTCTGTTCAATGAGATCCAGTCATGAGAGCATCTGCTTTCCTCCTTTTTGACTGAAGATCTCTAAGGTAATTATTCCAACAGAACATGAGTGACTGTTATTAATTTACATAGGCCACCATAACAATAAGCCACAAAATCAGATATGGTGATGCATGCCTTTAATCCCAGCACTCAGGAAGGCAGAGGCAGGTGGATAGCTGTGAGTTCAAGGCCAGCCTGGACTACAAAGCCAGGTCCAAGACAACCAAGGCTACATAGAGTAACCCTTTCTCAAAAATCAAAGAGAGAGAGAGAGAGAAAAGAAAATAAAAGAAAAATGAAACACAAACTAGAGAGCTTAGACAATGTAAATCTGCTGTCTCACAGTTTTGACAACTAACATTCAAGGTCAAAGTGTTGGCCAATATGGTTTCATCTAAAGAGTGTTCAGGATAAATCTGTTTCATGGCCCTGTCTTAATGTTTGGTAGTTTGTTTCTAATACTTAGTGTTTGTAGACCTGTAGTATAATCATCCCATTTCATGCCTTTAGTTTTACATGGTCTTTCCTCTGTGTGCATGTCCAGATACCGATCTCTTCTTTTAATAAAGATATTTATATTGTACTAGGAGCTCACTACTCCTGTATAATGACATCTTAATAAATAACTTTCACAATAACCTTGTTTCTAAACAATATCACATTCTGAGGTATTGAGGAAGAGGACTTCAACATATAAATTTGGGGAAGGCATGACTCAAATGACAATACTGTGTAAGGATCAAAGCCCAGTAAAATCTCCAATCCAAAGTCCATGTCTTGCTCAATAAGTGTATGTCCTCACTCATAAATCCAGAAGCTCCCTGAAAAATAACCTTAGTAAACAGTGGTAGTGATTGAGCAATAACTATAAGTGAGTGTTGGAATGTAGTAATATTGCAAAGCTGGAAATATAACCCATCAGAGAGAGGAGAAAATACAGAGAAGTTCTGGGAGAAAGAACCCTCCAAGGCAATGGACATGTTTGTACTTTGGAGAGATGCTGGAGACACAGCTTTTTGGGACAGGGATCTCCGAGTATAAACAGGGCCTCTGTTTCCATTCTTAGCATTGTAAAACAACAATAAAAAAGTTTCTATGTTATAGTTTAGAGACTCTGACCACTCAGATTATTTTAATTGTACTTGGAATTAATAAAAATAATTGTAATTTGAATCCAAGATTTTACTAGGCTTTGAGTCCTTCACAGTATTGTCAGTTGAGTCATGTCTTCCCCAGATTTATATGTTGGAGAGAGCATTCTGCAAAGGGTACTCCACACATGGCAAATGTCTCTCCTCAAAGGAGAGGAAGAGGTCTTGCTATCATAAATCCTTGCTAACTGACATTCCAAAGAATTGAAAACATTTGTAGACCAGATCTTTAGTTAGTAAACCCATAACTTTTGAAGAAGCTGTAATATACACATGCCTGATAATAAGTGGGGACTTTGCTATATGCATCACCATAGCCATAATGTGACTAGGCATAGAGAACCAGAGTTGCTATCTGCCACCCACTAACAACACTTTCCACTGGTCATCCAACAAAATTAATCACCTTGCTTATAAATCCAGAAGCCCTTTGGAAATTAATTTGCTGTGTGTCAGTATTGGAACACAGTAATATTGTGAATATGACACAAAAGGTCTCTGGCCTTGTTAGATTACATTGCAAGGACAGAGGCAGTCAATAAGCAAGTAAATAAAATAATTACAAATTGTGAGAAGTGCTCTGAGAGAAATTAACTGGCTGATGGGATAGATAATGGGAAAATCAGAAACTAGGGGAATAGGAGTGTCTATGGTTGACAAGCTAGTTAAAAGCTTCTCTAATGAAGAGCTAGTTTAGTCCTCAGCAAGCAAAATTTACAGAGATATGGGCTAAGCAGTAACTCAGACACAGGTAAAAGCATGCAGAAAAGTCTTTTAGTGGACTGTATTTGGCATTTTCAAGGTATACCCGGAAGCCACCATATCTATAGTAAAACAATGGAGAAGCATGGTGAAAAATGAGACCCAAGAAACAGCAGGGTCCCAAATAATGCCATGGCTTCTGGAGTTTGGATTGTGTGACAAAAGCTTCATGGAACGTTTTGAGTAAAATAATTACATGGTTTGGACTAATATCATGAAAGATAATTCTGGCTGCTAAAATAAAAAGTCATTGAGGTAGAATCAGGGATTCTACTTGGGTGGCTATTGAAGGGATTTGAAGGAAGATAATAGTAGCCAGACCATGCCAGAGAAAGGGGGAATACAAACCCACAAATGTGTGTGTTTATGTGTAGAAAGAAGGAGAGAGAGAAGGAGAGACAGACAGACATAAAGAGACAGAGAGATTTGGGATACAGAAGTGGCATAAAGTAGAGTCAATGGATTAGATATGGATAAAGAAAGAAAATAAAAGAATGCAGCAAAGATAAATACTACACAAAGAACTAAAAGGAAAGAATGAAGCTACCTGACAGTAAAATTACTAGGACTTCTCTCTCCCCACCAAGGTTTCTATGTTGTGATTATAATAGCTACCATAAGCTCAGGACTGACATACTAATTCAGAAGTACACATATAATAAAACTCTAGACTAAGTATCTGTCTCTATATGTAAGGCCAACAGGTGGAAAGCCAGCATTTGAGACTTACTCTTCAAGCTATGCAATTTCCCCATTAATATTTTCACTGCTGATAAATGAAAATTCTATTGTCTATTAGTCTGAAGCAATATAAGTGTTTTTCACTAACTTCAATCGAATGCTCAGCGCCTTAAAAAATATTCTAGCATGTTAGCCTTTCTTGTGTGTAATATTCTGGCTCTACTAGGACACCACCACTGCTAGTTCTAGAACTGACGCAGGATGTTCCAACGAGGGGGTTAAGGCTTCTCATAATATTTCCTATAAGCCCACACCTGTTTGTCTATATCCCCCATTTTTATTCATTATTAGCCAGATAGAGCCAAGTAATTGTGGTAATGATACTTGCTTTTTTGCCCAATGCTGGAATGCTAGTAAATTTAGGTATGCCCTGGTTACTCGCATGCCTCACTGCGTGCCTGTGACCGTTGATGCCCCTCACGCTATGACTCTCTTCAGACAGAAAAGGGATCTTGGAACTACAGCCACCATTGTTACTACCATCTCATTGGCGGCTGTTGGAGCTACCACCGGGGCATTAGCCATGAGTCATACTGGGCAGACTGCTCAGACCCTGAACAATCATTTAGCCAATGTAGCTCATGCCTTAGTTGTACATAAAGGAATTAATGCTCAACTAAAAGGAAGCTTGATGGTGTTCAATCAGAGGAGTGACCTCGTGCAGGAGCAAATTGATACCCTATGGCAAATCGCTCAACTTGGCTGTCAATGAAAATATGCTGGACTTTGAGTCACTAGCATATAACATGAGAATTTTTCCTGTGCTGCAAATCTGTCTAAACAATTGTCAAGCTATATTTTAGGTAATTGGACTGGAGAATTCGATACTACGATGGAGCAGCTGAGAGTGGCCATTGTCACAGTAAATTCTACCAGAGTGGACGCAGGACTAGCCACAGGATTATCATCATGGATTGCTGCAGCCATGAATCATCTGAAGGAATGGGAGGGCATGGGAGCGTTAGCAGGCCTTCTGATGTTGGTCTCCTTGGTTTGCCTGTGGTATATATGCAAGATTAGAGTCTCACAACAGCGTAATGCAGCCATGATCATTCAGGCCTTTACAGCCATTGAAGCAGGACATTCTCCCCAAGCATGGTTGGATACCATAAAAAGCTAAAATGTTACGTTCAGGATGCGAGGCTAAGCACTGCACTCAGGGTCAGCCGCTTTGGACCCAGAGAAGAGCATGTCTGGTTGCATGCGGGTTGATGCCCCAGGTCCCGCCTCTGAGAAAAAGGTATCAGATGGGTCTGATGCTCTTTGGGTGGATGACACCTAAATGAACATCAGTACAAAGTCCCAATTTATTTCTAATATCAGAGATCAGACCTCTACTCTTGCCTGATGCGTCCAAAACAAAAAGGGGGAACTGTAGAGAGCTGCGTAATGCTGCGCCTGAAAGATGGAGCTGGTTTCCGCCTTCCACCTTCCCGATGGTGAGTGCTCTCTGACACGAACAACTCCACATTTGGCTAAGGCTGAGGATCTGGCTTGCTTCCATGTATGTGGACCTATCTGCATTGCCCACGTGGCACGCCTGGGTTGGCTACCCAGAGGCTATTTAAGCTGTGGGCTGGCTTTCCCCAGGGTCCGAGGATTGTTCAAGGTTCCTGAATAAACTGCATTGAAAAAAAAAATATTCTGGCTCTAAAAGCACTATAACTATGCCAACTCAAGAAAACATATATTTGAAATTTTCAAAAATAAAAATAAACACAGAAAAGTCTGAAAACTATAATTTTACAGTCCAGGAGCTCTGAATATTGTCCGATTAAATGTATAGGCCAGGCATGTAGCTCATTGTTAAATCTTTTACAGAGAATGGCTGGCCCTGGGTTCAATGCCAAGAATCACAAAACAAGCAAACCAGCAAAAGTGCTCTGGAGGTTGGAGCAGGAAGATCATGATTTCTATCTACATCAGTCTAGGCTACACAGTGATTTGTAGGCCAGCCTTAGTATAAAGCAAGACCCTTTCCAAATAAATAAAAGCATCTATTATAACACATAAAAGATGATCTACATCATAGGAAAACACTAAACCACAGGAATATATCACCTCATGCCACTAAAGTGGCTATAATCAAAAGATAGGCAACAAATATTGGCAGGTGTGTATAGAAATCAGATCCCTCGCACATTACTAGCAGGAATGTAAAATGAAGCAGCTCCTTTGAAAAGTAGCCTACACGCTTCTTAAAATTGTACTTATAAAGTTGCAATATGAGTCAGCAATTCCACTCCTGGACATACTCCCAAAAGAAATGAAAGCATATGCCCATTAAAAAACTTGTATACAAATTCTCACAGTAGTATTATTCATACTACCCAAAAAGTAAAAACAAACTTAAATATGTATCAATTGATGAATAGAAAACTCCAAGGCATATTCAAAAAAGTAAATATTGTTCAACAATAAAGAGAAAGAAATGATACATGCATGGCACATGAACCCTGAAAAATATATTAAGTGAAGGAAGTCAGTCACAAAAGGTCCCTTAAATGACCCTTAAATAAAACTCTTTAAGAGACAAACTCACAGAAAGAGAAGGCAGACTAGTGCTCCCCAAGGTCTAACTTGGAGGAAAAGGAGATGAAGAGAGACTTTGAGCTTTCTTTAGAGGATGATGAAAACTCCTTGCAATTAGATAACAGTGATAAGTGCACAACTTTGTAGATACACTAAAAATCACTGAATTGTACTTTGAAATTACTTTATGAGATGGACATTACATTTCTGTAAGCCTGTGTTTTAAAGTCATTTGTCAAAAGGCCAATCCCCACAACCTTCCAGAAGAGCAGGGTCCCTTTTTGTGATGCCAGAAGTGTTATTTATTGGCACTTGGCTATATAGTAGCAACCAGTCACCCGTAGGAGTTGAAGATTTGACGTGTGGCTTGTGTTACTTTCATTTCACTGGTTGAGCTAAAGAGCCATGTGCTGTAAGTATTCACCACATGGTACAGGTCAGCTCTGGAGTTTGCAAAGAAGTTTGCAATGCCTACTCAGTCTTCATCTTCCACTTTGCCTTTCTCAGCACGTGAGCTATTCAGAAAATGGAGGGGTAACCTTTCCATGACTACCCAAATATTTTTTTTTTTCAGATGAAGTTTCCTTAACTGACTCTTATCACATCCTGACATTCTCTGACCCACTAGGGGTTGGCTAAAATTTTTGACATGGTTCTAGGGTCTTTATGTGTCAAATGAGTCCTGGTCAAAGTAGTCTCTCTCTATATATACATGAGAGATTATTAAGAAAGTTAAATCCAGCCCGAATTAACTCTTCAGTATTAAGAGTAAAAGATTTCGAAGGTACCAAACATTGAGTTTATCTTCAATACCCTATTATTTAAAAAAAAAAAAACCTGAGCCATTCTTCCACTCATCAAGAATGTGCTAATAAGGAAAGCATAGTGGTGCCTACCTATAATCCCAGCATTTGAAAAGCTGAGGCAAGGCAGAACATGAGTCTGAGGCCAGTGTGGGCTACAGTAACAAGACCCTGTCTACAAACAAACAAACAAATCATAATATGGTATTGTTTATTTAATTTGTTTTTGGTATTTTAGGTGGTTTGTTATTGTTTTATGTGTTGCTTGTTTTTGAGACAAAGTCTCTCTATGTGATTCTAGACTAACTCTGTTGATCAGGTTGGCCTCAAACTCACATAGATCCTCCTGTTTCTGCCTCCTGAGTGCTGGGATTAAAGGCATGCCCAACCAAGCCTGTCTGACAGCATACTCGACACAGCAAAACATGCCCTATTACACAAGTCCTGCCCCTCCTCTCATTTTCAGCCTTGTGAGGACCTTGGGAGAAGGGACATCTGAAAACCAGGAAGAGAGCCTTCACCAATAACTAAACAGGCTGACATTTTGAATTTGAATCTGTCGTTTTCTACAATGCTGAGAAACATCCAATCATGGCAGTCCAAGCCAAATAAAACAGCACCAAGAAACCTAACTCCCAGATATTTCTACCCATTCTTGCCTTATACTTTACCTATTGCTACATTCAGTGAGTACTTGACCCCCAAGTGTACTGTTGGTCCCTTCCTATTACTCCTGCTCTTACCTCTCTTGGACTTTATGACAGATGTTTTCTTCCTGCTGAACCTAGATATTCTTCGAACACAGTTTGCTCCACTGACAACCCAGTTGAAGCATTTCTGAGTCACTCTCTGCTCAATCTCCCCCTGCTCTCACCCCCACAATGACCCTCACAGTTAGGAGGCTGGTGACTCGTCAAAAACCTGAAGAGAGCTGAACCTTAGTTATACTATGATTTCAAAACCAAGAATGTTTTCCAGGAAGAAAGTAATGCATTGCTCACTGTTGTACTTAGTGGTTTCATAATCTAAAAGAATTATCTCCTGGATTCATGAATTTGAGATGTAAAAACATTCTGAAGAAATGCATAATGCCTAATCCATATGTTTAAAACCTTGCACATGTCATAACTTTGAATAAGGACATTACTCGAATACTTAATACATGCTTTTCTGTACCATATCTCTATTTTTCATACCATGACTGTATTAGAATCCCATACTACTCTGTTCCTAGTTCATGCTATTCCATGTCCCATGCCCCATCATACAAAACTCAGAAAGGCTTGTGTAACATCACCATCAAACAGAGATCTAAAGTTTTATAACTTCAAACTGAGTTGATGTATAAAATGAGTGCATGTGTACCATGAGCCTAACTTATGTAACAAGACCTGTGGTGTAGATTTTGGAGAAAAAAAATAGGAAGCAAAAAAAGTTTCTTGCCTTGTGGAAGCAAGCCAGGGAAAGATAAATCAACATCTTAGCAGGAAGGTAATGCCAAGTGACAAAGTTGCCACTGTGCCCTGCAGGTCCCATTTCAACCTTTATTATAAGAAACACAGTTTCCCGTCAGAACCTAGCAAGGAGCTAGTCAGTGTTTGTTATTGATGGTGATGATGATGTAGTTTTCCAGAAATTAGCTCTGAAATATGAGCATTGTTCAGATTAAACCCCAGGTTAGTTTCATCAGGAATTGTCACTCACTGGAACATGACCTTTCAGCTAAGGGTTGATTTGCTAAATGAGCAATGTTCTCAACTGAATTTACTTCATATACATGAAATTGTTATACAGCAAGTTAATCTTCTCCTTAATTCTTCAAATTACTGTCTACTTCAGTCAACTGTCTGTCACCAATTTAACTTAAATGTAGAAACAAAGATTCTTTCTACACTCCTCCTGTCACTTCTTACAAAGAGTGTAAGGTCAAACCCTTCTAGACATACACCTGTGTGTCACTGTCAAACAGTTAATAGATTTCAGCACACCTCCATTTCATCTATATTCTATTATTATTTTCATAAACATATAAATGAAACAGAAAGATCGTATCATAATCCTCCAGAAAGTTTTAAAGTGTTATGCATGAGAGAAAACAGTTCAAAAGAAAACCCAAATGTTCTATTAGATATGTGTTGACTATCAAATGGCATTTCAGGGAAACATCAAAGACAGGAGTCCAAAGGTAGTTTTTGCTTGAGGCCAGTTGGCTTTCATTCACACAAAATACTGAATGAATACATCTGTATACTGAGGCTCTAACATGTCCTACAGCCATATTGACAAATACGAGGCAGGCAATAAATCTTCAGCGGTAGTATTTTCCAAATAGTTGATTTCTAGAGAATTCTGTATGTTAAAAGAGAAAATAAGCCATGTGTGGTGGTACCCACTTATTATTCAAGCACTTAGGTAGGCAGAGGCAGGCTGATATCTGTGAGTTCGAGACCAGCCTGGTCCACAAAGTGAGTCCAGGATAGCCAAGGCTACACAGAGAAACCTTTTTTTGAAAATCCCAAAGAAAAAGAGAGAGAGAATAAAAGACATATTTTCTTACCTGAGAGAAAAATAAAACTCGAAACAAGAATCAATACATAAAGCCTCTGATATAACATGTGTTTTTTCATTGTCTACCCTGTGTACAAAGAGTCAAAATATGCCCACATCAGATTAAAAAACAAACAATTTCTAAGAGCATATGATCACACTTCTCCCTCACATTCCACCTAAGGACTCCCACCGCCCCAGCCCCATGAGTCATTCTCAGTGGCTAAAGCCTTACTGATTTTATTATTTCCCTACTGTGTGCCACTGTGTTACTCACTAGGAGTATAGTAATAAAATAGAAATTAGCTGAAGGAAATTAGCTCAGTGGGAAGATTCATACCAAACAACATAATTACTGTGAAACTACTTGATGTTTTAATAGTCCTTAGTTTCTAAGTGGGTTTTGTTTTACAGGTGTGTGTGAGGGGGGTATGTGTGTGTGATTTTCAGTTGACACAGAATTCACATATTTTGTGAACTACACTGGGTGGCTATGGTACATGTATACTCTGTGTAATAATCATGTCAGAGTTGAAGGAGCACCGTGCAAGGTGGCCTTATTGACAAAAGTAACTCATCAAGCAAGCCTGTTCTCAAAGCAGATCTGTTTCAAGAAACCTCACTACTGTCTCATTATTTTCACTCAGCTTCTCTCTTTAATTAATTGCAACTGAAGTTTCTTATTTGGGAAATTTATTGAAACTCCTCATTCCTTTTCCCTAAGCACAATTGTGGCTAAAACCACAAATCCTATGGGAATTTATTACAGAAAGCTGGAACTGAGATGCTAACAGGCATTGTCTGATTCTGAATGAAATATACACCTGAATGATTTGCTACTGATTTAGGCATTTTTTTTTCTTCTATAGGGTAATGCAGTATATTGTATTTCTTCTCACTTCTATGTGGGTTTTGGAGTTAATAGAGTCACTTCTATATTTACTATCACAATAAAAGCCAATTAGGAAATCTGATGAATCTTGAGCATGCTGTGAGCACCACCCATTAATCAAGCTCTTCATATTTACTGCATTATCCTACCATTCTTATTAGAATAATGAGAGAGTTTGTATGACTTAGGTGGGTTTTCCAACTTACAAGCTTAGAAGTAAGAAGGCATCCAAATCTTTTATGAATTCTGCAATAAAATGCAGCTTAAATTTATAGTGTCATAAGATGACTCGCCTGTATATCTGTGAGAGCATACTTATTTCTGTTCCTTAATTTTCCTGGGCCTCAGTTTCCTTATCTGTAAAAATGTTGATAATAATCTGCCTATTTCCCAGAGCTGCTGTAAAAAGAGAATAAATTAAGATGATAATTCAAAGGCAATTTTCAAAATATAAAATGCTATAGAAATGGATATGATGGATTGCTATCTATAAAATGGAATTTTCGGCAGCAAACAAGCCAATTTATATCAATTTTCCATTTCCTTTCAACTTTTGTAAAATGACATTAAATACATAAATCAATGGGCATTCACTACAGAATACTATGCAGCCACTAAAAGGAATAGGAGAAGTCTGTATTTCTGATATGAAATGGTAGGCTGAGGAAGGGAGAGTGGCTTCAGGGGATTTCCCATATAGACAATAAAGATTCTATACTGCTTGAGTCATATTGACGATAAAGTAAATATATAATATTTAAATGAAGGAAAAGATAAGAGAAAGAAAGAGGTAAAAGGGGAAGAAAAGCAGGAGGATTAATGCTAAAAGAATAAAAACGATGGAAGAAGAGAAGGGGGAAAACACTTACCTGGGAATAGGATCCTTTTAACTTCCCACCCCTGTGTCCCTGTAGTGTCCAAAACAGAAGTTTGCCTCACAAATGGTGAGAGCTGGACTCCAAATTTCTACTTTAGGCATGAAATGGAATGAGCAGAAATGAGGAGATTCATTCTCTTCTTGCCAGGCCTTGCAACCTTCTATTCTGGACTGAAACTGCCTTTCTGCTCCTAGCTTTATCAGGCATATTGACCATGGCAGATTCTCTTTTATGGCCTATGCACGTCATGGGGCTGCTCTCCCATGCATAAAATCAGCCTGAGCAAAGTTCTCAGATTACCACATACATAACCCATTAATTTCATGGCTCTTTCCCAATTTTCATTAAGGATTATCATCTGTTCCTAGTTGAGTATTGCTTCAATTAAGTTGGATACATGAAATGAGTGCTTGCTCGCTTACTTAAGCCTCATTTCCCTTTATTGAGAAAATAGGGCCTGAGAGGTATTCAGAACGATGAGTGCCTAACAAAGGCCAAGAAAGAATTATCATGTTCACATCTCCCTTGGCAGTGAATAGGTTTACCGAACCAATTCTTGAGCCATTCATGGGAGGCAGGAGTGTAGTTTTGTTTCAAAAGGCAGCAATACAGCCTTAGGACTATGATTAAAATATCATTGGCCATGAACATTTCACCAAAACCCATCAGAGATGCAGAAAGAATTCGTGCCAGTCTCTACTTCACAGAGATGAGGGCTCTAAGGTCCTTAAGAGTAGACTGACTGGCCCAAGGGTACAGAGCTTGTGACATCAGAGCAAGAACTAGTGCTAAGCTCTGAATATTTAGACCATAGCACTTTGTTTTTCATCTTGTTCTTTAAGTGGAAAATTTCAGTCTAATAGGAAAGTCTCTCAACCAACCTGAAGGCCAGAAATCTCCACGAGGAAAAAGAAATTGGAGATATATAAATATTACTGACCACTAACTCATGAGCACTGAACTTGTGACTGACATGACAGAGAAGAGCCACGGCTCAGTAGAAAGAAAGATTTGTGATGGGGACTCAGCCGTACACTTAAGACCAGCTCCTGGACATCTCTGAAGCCCCAACTTCCATCCTCTGTAAAACGCAAAGAGTGGAGCTCACTGTGTGTTATAGAGATTTTGTGAGCTACAATGTATAAAGCAGCTTAAATCATACTTCCAGTACCACAGATAATGTCTGGGACTCCATGGTATCTATCTCCCTTACAGTAGGCATTTGGTAGGACAGTTGTCAAGGAACATCATGGTACTTCTCTGATGTTCCGTACTTCACACAGTTCATTAGTCCCTCTACATACTGAGCTTTGAAAGGGCACAAACTCCTTGTTATTCAGAGATTCACATATAGCTGGCACATAAGGATCCACAATCAATATATGATACATGGATGACAGCATCTTTCTCCTCTACTACAGTGTAAACATGCTTTAAAATGAAGAAACATGTCTCTATTTGCCTTGTACTCTGACACAGGAGCTAACATAGTGTCTGATATGAAAGCCACTTAGTTAATATTTTCTGAACTGAAGAATACCCTGGTTTGATTATGAATAGTCTTTCCAAGTTCCATATGTAAAGGCTTGGGCCCCAGAGTGGTGCTATTAGCACTGTGGGCCTTTAGGAGGTAGGGCTTAGCATGAGATAACTGGAAATGGACCTTTGAAACCTCAGTTTCTTATTCTTTCATTTTTGCCTTCTTCAAAATGTAAGTACTTCCTTTGATATATGGTCTACCCTTAAGTAATGCCAAATCTTGTGTTTAAATCTCCAAAACTGTAAGCCAAAATAAACTTCTTTACTTCGTAAACAGCCTGTGTCAGGTATTTTATTATACTAATAGAAAGCTTACTAATACAAACATGAAGATAATTTAGGGAGAATATATTCATTTATACATATATATATATGATATATATATATATATCAGTCAAAATTGTCTGGAAGAAAATATTTGTGAGAATAGCTGCTTCCAGAGAGAAAAAGGATCTTAGGTAGGAAGAAAGCTCAATTTTCAGTGCACATTTTTTTATATGTAATGTTTGAATTTTAATCATCTGCTTGTGTGATTTTCAAAGAAAAACACGGCAGTTTTTCAAAGAAAATCCAACATTGTTCAATGAAATAACTAACTAGAAAATAAAACCTGTACAAAAAAAAAAATGAAGCTGGGAACTCTTTTGCAAGGAAAATAAATGCCACATGGGAAAGCTTCAGTGGGTATCTACCACTCTGTGGAAGGTTATAAGGAGAATGTTGACCATCTGTTCTCCATATGTGCAGAGTAATAGGAAATGGACTGAAATTGCAGTGGAGATGAGGTTAGACATAAATGTCATTATTGACAATGGGAGCTGATAAATAGCAGAAAAGGCTATCACAGGATGCTATGTGCCACCCATACTGGAAACTCAAAGGTCTAAATAGCAATATGGCTTTACTGATTTATTTGCTTGTTCACAGACAAGGCTGAGCTTATTGACTTGAGACTCTGTCCCTGTTTCTGACACTAGAAAATATTTTTAATCTGTTGGAGGTCTAAGCCGATATCATCTCTTCTTCCCTTTCTAGGTGTGAGCATCCTATCCAGGCATTTGGGGAGAAAGGTGATTTCCAAACAATATGGCTCCAACTAAAAGCCAGCTGTTGAGCACGGGCTTAGCCGTAGATGCAGAAAAAAAGGTTCATGCTGGAGGAAAAAAAAAAAAAAAGCATGTGATCATGAGACTCATAACCAAACTTTGGGCAGAGTGCAGGGAATCTTATGAAAGAAGGGGGAGATAATAAAACCTTGAGGGGACAGGAGTTCCACAAGGACAGCAACAGAATGAAAAAATCAGCACAGGGGTGTTTCCTGAGACTGCTACTCCAACCAAAGACCATTCATGGATATGACCTACCCCTGCACAGATGTAGTCCATGGCAGCTCAGTTCCCAAGTAATGGGAACAGGGACTGTCTCTGACATGAACTCAGTGGCTGGCTCTTTGATCACCTCCCCCTGATGGAGGAGCAGCCTGACCAGGCCACAGAGGAAGACAATGCAGACAGTCCTGATAAGACCTGATAAGCTAGGGTCAGATAGAAGGAGGACCTCCCCTATCAGTGGACTTAGAAAGAGGCATGGGAGGAGATGTGGGAGGGAGAGTGGGATTGAGAGGGAACAAGGGAGGAGGCTACAGCTGGGATACAAAGTGACTAAACTGTAATTAATAAAAAAAAATTATTTTTTAAAAAAACGTGAAAATGTGTGTTGGTGATTTCCTAAGAGAGTTTGAAAACGGTTTTGATTATATTTGATTGGTACCTTAAACATTAAACTAATTGTCCTTGTCATTATCTTGTGTTCTGTTATATTTTTACTACATTGTTATCCCTTAACAATGCAACCTATTTCTTTATATAATACTGCTGCATGTTTTAAACTATGAAATAAATTTGTGTGCTCTTAATAAGCATGACATAAGATGTACCATACCCCAAGAGGAGGCACTACACAATAGGACTGCTTGGGTTTCCTAACACCTTACTGCCTCATTGCCCAATGGAGACAATAATCATGATGTTGATATAATTGTAATAGCGACGATATCCACTTCCGGTGTTTTCATATTGTAAGTGAGATACTATACATTAACATTTAGAATGCTGCCTAGTATATCACAAATTCTTTTTTTAACTTAGTATTATTTTCTAGTGTCTTTTTTTACAATTAATTCATTATATATCCCAATTGAAGCCTCCTCCCTCAACACCTCCAAGTCCCACACTCCCTCCCTCTCCCCCCAATCCCCTTTCCCTAATCCACTGAAAAGGGAAGTTCTCCTCTGCTATCTGCCCATAGCTTATTAAGTCACATCAGGACTGCCTGGATCCTCTTCCTCTGTGGCCTGGGAAGGGCGCATCGCCAAGGGCAAGTGATCAAAGAGCAGGCAATCGAGTTCATGACAAAGGCAGCCCCTGCTCTCCTTACTCGGGTACCCACATGGAGACTGAGCTGCCAATCGGCTACATCACAAATTCTTTTTTTCCTCTTTTTTTTTTTTACTGAATTTACCGACAATTCCATCTTTCTCTTTTCCTCAGAGCAACTAACTAAAAGAGTATATGGCTGCGGGTCAGGATAGAGAGTGCTAGGAGTCATAATCCTCTTCATTCGCTTCCACAGATGTTGAGGAGCAAGAGAACGCTGAGGGTAAAGGAAGAGAAGAGCTAAAGGGCATGAAGCGAGTTAGTTGGGGGGCTCTGGAAGTGAGCAGAGGTGAGGTGAATTTCTTAGGGTAGCGGCGTGAATTTCTTGGTGAGGTGTCTCTTCTTCCACATCTTTATCTGTGTCCTCAGACCCACTCTCCTGTTTTGAATCTGTCATTGCCTTTACTTCCTGTGCCTTCATTTTTAATGCCATTGCTGCATGGTTTCTGGACCCTTCGGGAATGTATAGCCTGTCTTCGAGGACCCTTGTCCCCATCCATGTGGTTGTCTTTCCCATCCTCCTGCATGTCAAGCACTGATGTCACCAAATTTTTCAAGAAATCAAACTGCTGCTCCAACTGAATGAATTGCTTCAGATGGGACGTGATCATGGTTTTGGCATTTCAAGACTGGGTCACTTGGTAAGCCTTCTTCAACAGGGGCTCCAGGAAGAGCTCGAGTTTCCAGAAGATGATGATAGGTACAGCTACTGTCACCTTCCCAATCTCTTCGTCCATCTGCATGATCTTCTTGATCCACGCCAGCAGAAAAAGGAGCTTTATACTTGCTTGGCATCTGCAGGCCTCTCTTGTCACACCAGGCCCAGTGCCACTGCCCACAGTCTCAGGTCCCTGGACCTGTTTGCTGCTGGCCCAACACTGTCCCCCACCACCACCACACACAATTTTTTTTTAATAAACATTGACTATTACTGTGTATTCTTCTGCATCTTATTTCTCAAGACTAACTGCATTTATTTAGTCAATATGAGAGTGATAATTAAATAAAGCATAAGAAAGAGATACTAGGAATTTGGCAGCAAACAAAGCATGAACGTTTTTGTCTTGCCTTATGATTTTTTTAAGGTCCTGTGGGGGTAGACAGACACTAAACAAAACAAATGAATAAAACATACAGCATATCAGACAATGATAAATACTGTAGTCTAATAAAGCTTTCTAAAATGAGGGTGGAAAATGTTATTTCAAATAGAAAAATAAAGAGCATCTTCTCAAATATAGTGACCTCTGAACAGATACTCCGAAAGAAGTAGAGTGCTTGATGGGAGTTCTCAAGGAAAGAGGGTGCTAGTCAAAGGAACATTCAAAATTTAGGAATTTAGGAAAATCCAAAGAATAAAGGAAACACAGTGAGAGGAGAGAAGAGAAGCCATGTGGTCTGGAGCACACAGGATCTTGTGAAAATTTGGTTTTCCTCTGGAAAAATGGAAAGACCATGCCAGATTTTAAAAACACACCTTGAAGTAGCATCAAACTTACAGAAATATTAATAGAAGAGCACAAAGACCTCTCCCATAGCCTTCATCAAGAACTTCTGAGTTTTGACATTTTGCCACTTTCCCCTTATCTCTCCTTATGCATACTTGAGAATAAATTGGACACATCATGTCCCTTCACTCAAAATACTTCAGCAGGCATTTTCCTGTGAACAGGAATAGTTCCTTACATAACAACAACTATCTAAGTGAGGGAAGCGACATTGATGTAATACTATCTCATACACAGTTCATGCTCGGATTTCACCAACTGTGTCACTAATGTTCTTTATTTTGCTTCCTCCTTTATCCTGGATCCAGTCTAAGATCACACATTGCTTTTAGCTGTCATGATTTGTCAGTCTCCTTTAATCTGGAAATGTTCCGTGGTTTTCTTTGGCTTTGATGACATTAATATTTTGGAAGCATACAGACTAGCTATTTTATAAAATGTTCCTCAATTTGGGCTTGTCTAATCTTCATGATTCAGGTTGGAAATTTTCAACAAGAACAGCACAGAATTGATGTGGTGTCCTTCTCAGTGGATCGCATTATTATACACATGATGTCAATTTGGCCCAGGATTGAGAATACTAACTTTGATTACTTGATTGAGGTACTGTCTGCCAGATTCTTCTGTTTTACTTACCATTTTTCTCATTTGTAAAAACACTTTCAGTCTGTATGAATATCTTGTTCACACAAAAGCCTTCAATGCGCATGTTAATTTTTCTATCCCCATCATTTTATTTACTAGTTAGCTTTCTACTAAAAGAAAAAAAAATCCTTTCCATCATATTCATTTATTATTTTGTATTAGTATAGGATCGTGAATTTTTACTAGACTCAGGTAGTTACAGTCTGTCATAACTATTAGGCTGTGACCTGGAGAGATGTTTCAAAGTTTGGTAGCATGCAATGTTATTGCAGAGGACCTGGATTTGATTCCCAGCACCCAAATTGGCAGCTTAAAACCATTTGTGACTCCAGTTACATGAAATCCAATGCATACTTCTGACCTCCCCAGCCATTATCCACATGTGGTACACAGATATACACCCAGATAAGACATTCATACACATACAGCAAAATTTTTAAAATTGAATGTATTATGCTGATGCTCAGTTTGCCACAGATTTATCCAGAAATTTTTAATTTTATTTTATTTTTGATTTATTTTTTATTAATTTTAGTTTATTGACTTTGTATCCCAGCTGTAGCCCCCTCCCTCATCCACTCAAAATTTTACCCTCCCTCCGTCTTCTCCCCACATATCCTCCCCGAGTCCACTGATAGGGGATATCCTCCTCCTCTTCCATCTGATCCTAGTCCATTACGTCTCATCAGGACTGGCTGCATTATCTTCCTCTGTGGCCTGGTAAGGCTGCTCCCCCACTTAGGGGGAGGTGATCAAAGAGCAGGCCACTGCATTCATATCAGAGACAGTCCCTGTTCCCATTAAACTAAGGAACCCACTTGGACACTGAGCTGCCATGGGCTACATCTGTGCAGGGGTTCTAGGTTAACTCCATGCATGGCCCTTGGTTGTAGTATCAGCCTCAGAAAAAACCCACGGGCCCATATAGTTTGGTTCTGTTGTTATCCTTGTAGAACTGCTGTCCCCTTCAAGTCATTCTATCTCCCCCTTCTCTCATAAGACTCCCTGCACTCTGCCCTAAGTTTGGCTATGAGTCTCAGCATCTGCTTTGATACCCTGATGGGTAGAGTCTTTCAGAGGCCCTCTGTGGTAGGTTCCTCTTCCAATGTCCAACCCATTTGCCTTTCTGAATGAGGATTGATCATCTTACCCAGGGTCCACCTCCTTCAGGTGTACAGATTTTAGCATGATTATCCTATATTATATGTCTAATATCCACTTATGAGTGAGTGTATACCATGTGTGTCTTTCTGCTTCTGGGATACCTCACTTAGGATGATCTTTTCTAGTTCCCACCATTTGGTTGCAAGTTTCATGATTTCCTTCTTTTTAATTCCATTGTATAAATGTACCACAATTTCTGTATCCATTCCTCAACACCCTTCACAATAGCCAAAAAGGACATAAAGTACCTTGGTGTGACTCTAACCAGGCAAGTCAAAGACTTGTATGAAAAAAATTTCTACTTTCTGATGAAAGAAATAGAATAAGGTATCACAAGATGGAAAGATCTCCCATGCTCATGGCTTGGCAGGATTAACATAGTAAAAATGGCCATCTTACCAAAAGCAATCTACAGATTCAGTGCAATTACCATCAAATTACCAACCAATAGTTTACAGAACTTGAAAGAAAAATTCTCAACTTCATATGAAATAACAAGAAACCCAGAATAGCTGAAACAATCCTCTACAATGAAAGATCTTCTGGAGGTATCTCCATCTCTGATCTCAAGCTGTACTATAGAGCAATAGTAATAAAAACTTCGTGGCAAAGGCATAGAAACAGAATGGTGGATAAATAGAATCAAATAGAAGAGCCAGAAATAAACCCACACAATTATGGACACCTGATTTTTGACAAAGATGCCAAAACCATTCAATGGAAAAAAGTATTATCTACAACAAGTGGTGTTGGTATAACTGGATAGCTACAGGTTGAAAAATGCAAATAGATCCATATTTATCACCCTGAACAAAACTAATGTCCAAGTGGATCAAAGACCTCAATATAAAACAACACACACTAAACCTGTTAGAAGAAAAAGTGAGGCAGAGCCTAGAACTCATTGGCACAGGAGACAACTTCCTGAACAGAACACCAACAGCACAGGCTCTAAGGTAAATGATCAATAAATGGGACCTCATGAAACTGAAAAGCTTCTGTAAAGCAAAAGACACTGTCATCAAAACAAAACGACTGCCTGCAGATTGGGAAAGGATCTTCACCAACCCTATATCTGACAGAAGGCTAATATCCAGTATATATATATGAAGAACTTAAGAAGTTAAACAGCAAAAAATCAAGTAATCCAATTTAAAAACAGGGTACAGAGCTAAACAGAGAATTCTCAACAGAGGAATATTGAATGGTCAAAAAACACTTAAAGAAATGCTCAATGTCCTTAGTCATTAGGGAAATGCAAATCAAAACGACCCTGAGATTTCACCTTACACCCATCAGAATGGCTAAGATCAAAAACTCAAGTGACAACACATGCTGGAGAGGTTGTGGAGAAAGGGGGAACCCTCCTCCACTGCTGGTGGGAATGTAAACTTGTACAACCACTCTGGAAAGCAGTCTGGCGCTTTCTCAGACAACTAGGAATAGTGCTTCCTCAAGATCCAGTCATACCACTCCTAGGCATATATCCAAAAGAGGCTCAAGTACACAACAAGGACATTTGCTCAACCATGTTTGTAGCAGCTTTATTGTAATAGCCAGAACCTGGAAACAACCCAGATGCCCCTCAACTGAGGAATGGATACAGAAATTATGGTATGTCTACACAATGGAATATTACTCAACGATAAAAAAAAAAAAAAAAGGAAATCATGAAATTTGCAGGTAAATGGTGGGAACTGGAAAAGATCATCCTGAGTGAGGTATCCCAGAAGCAGAAAGACACACAGGGTATATACTCACTTATAAGTGGATATTAGACATATAATATAGGATAAACCTACTAAAATCTGTACACCTAAAGAAAGTAATCAAGAAGGAGGACTCTGGCCAAAAGGCTCGATCCCCATTCAGAAAGGCTAAGAGGATGGACATCAGAAGAAGGGGAAAATGGGGAACAGGACAAGAGCCTGCCACAGAGGGCCTCTGAAAGGCTCTACCCTGTAGATAGATCAAAGCAGATGCTGAGACTTATGGCCAATCTTTGGGCAAAATGCAGGGAATCTTATGAAGGAAGTGGGAAATAGTAAGACCTGAATAAGACAGGAGCTCCACAAGGAGAACAACAGAACCAAAAAAACCTAGGCACAGGGGTCTTTTCTGAGACTGATACCCCAAACAAGGACCATTTATGGAGATAACCTAGAACCCCTGCACAGACATAGCCCATGGCAGTTCAGTGTCCAAGTGAGTTCCCTAGTAATAGGAACAGGGACTATCTCTGACATGAACTTATTGGCCTGCTCTTTGATCACCTCCCCCTGAAGGGGGAGCAGTCTTACCAGGCCACAGAGAAAGACAATGCAGCCAGTCCTAATGAGACCTGATAGACTAGGATCAGAAGGAAGCAGAGGAATATCTCCCCTCTCAGTGGACTTGGGGAGGGGCATGCGTAGAGAAGGAAGAAGGTGGGTGGGGTTGGGAAGGGAGGAGGGAGGTGTTCATGGGGGGAGACAAACTGAATAAACTGTAATTAATAAAAATTTAAAAAATCTTATATTCACAAAAAAAAATCAACCCAATAAATCTTCACTTCCAAGCTCAAAAAAAAAGTGGGCTAAACAGAATTCTCGGTAGAGGAATATTGCATGGTAGAGAAATACTTAAAGAAATGCTCAGTGTTCTTACTCATCAGGGAAATTCAAATCAAAAGACCCTGATATTTCACCTTACACCCATCAGAATGGCTAAGATAAAAAACTCAAGTGACAACACATGCTGGAGAGGATGTGGGGAAAGATGAACCTTCCTCCACTGCTGGTGGGAATATAAACTTGTACAACTGCTTTGCAAATCAATCTGGCACTTTCTCAGAATATTAGGAATAGTGGTACCTCAAAACCCAGCTATACAATTCCTAGGCCTATATACAAATAATGCTCAAGTATACAACAAGGACATTTACTCAACCATATTCATATAAGCTTTGTTTGGAATAGTCAAACTCTGGAAACAGCCAAGATTTCCTGCAACTGAAGAATGAATACAGAAATTGTGGTACAGTTACACAGTGGAATAATACTCGGCTATTAAAAACAAGGAAATAATGATATTTGCAGGTAAATGGTGGGAAATAGGAAAGAATATCCTGAATGAGGTAGCCCAGAAGCAGAAAGGCGTAGATTGTATATACTAACTTATACGTGGCTATTAGACATATAATATAGGATAAACATACTAAAATCTGTACACCTAAAGAAGCTAAGCAAGAAGGAGGATCCTGGTTAAGATGATCAATCCTCTTGCTGCAGCCATGAATCATCTGAAGGAATGGGCGGGCATGGGAGCGTTAGCAGGCCTTCTAGTGTTGGTCACCTTGGTTTGCCTGTGGTATAAATGCAAGATTAGAGTCTCACAACAGCGTAATGCAGCCATGACCATTCAGGCCTTTACAGCCATTGAAGCAGGACAGTCTCACCAAGCATGGTTGGCTACCATAAAAAGCTAAAATGATACGCTCAGGATGCGAGGCTAAGCACTGCACTCAGGGTCAGCCGCTTTGGACCCAGAGAAGAGCATGTCTGGTTGCATGCGGGTTGATGCCCCAGGTCCCGCCTCTCAGAAAAAGGTATCAGACGGGTCTGATGCTCCTTGGGTGGATGACACCTAAATGAACATCGGTACAAAGTCCCAATTTATTTCTAATATCAGAGATCAGACCTCTACTCTTGCCTGATGCGTCCAAAACAAAAAGGGGGAACTGTAGAGAGCTGCGTAATGCTGCGCCTGAAAGATGGAGCTGGTTTCCGCCTTCCACCTTCCCGATGGTGAGTGCTCTCTGTCACAAACAACTCCACATTTGGCTAAGGCTGAGGATCTGGCTTGCTTCCATGTATGTGGACCTATCTGCATTGCCCACGTGGCATGCTGAGGTTGGCTACCCAGAGGCTATTTAAAGTGGGCTGGCTTTACCCAGGGTCAGATGATTGTTCAAGGTTCCTGAATATATTGCATTGAAAAAAAATAAAAAATAAAAAAAAAAGATGATCAATCCTCAATCAGAAAGGAGGGACATTGCAAGAAGGAGAATAAAGGGAACAGGACAGGAGCCTAGCACAGAGGGCCTCTGAAAGACTACCCAGCAAGGTATCAAAGCAGATGTTGATACTCATAGCCAAACTTAGGGCAGAGTGCAGGGAATCTTATGAAAGAAGGGGGAGATGAAAGACCTGGAGAGGACAGGAGCTCCACAGGGAGAGCAAAAGAACCAAAATATATGGGCCCATGGAGACTGATACTCCAACCAAGCACCATACATGGAGATAACCTAGAACCCCTGCACAGATGTACCCATGGCATCTCATTGTCCAAGAGTAAAGGGAGCTGGGGGCTTTTTCTGGCATGAACTCAGTGTCATGCTCTCTGATCACCTTCCCCTGTGGAGGAGCAGCCTTATCAGGCAAGAGTAGAAGACAATGCAGGCACTCCTGATGGACATGATAGGCTAAGGTCAGATTGAAATGAAGGAGGACCTCCCTTACCAGTGGACTGGGCACGGGACAAAGGAGGATAAGAGGGAGGTTGGATGGGACTGGGAGGGGATAAGGGAAGGAGCTACAGCTGGGATACAAAGTGAATAACTTGTAATTAATAAAAATGAATGTAAAAAGGGAAGGCCAAAAAAAAAAAAACATCAAAAATAACATCAATAGGATCTCCTCTAGGGCCTATGCCTCCCCAGCCATGAGATTTGATCATGTTTATAGAACCAGGCATCAATTCTCTCTTGTGAAGTGGGCCTCAGCTCTAATAAAGTTATCCCTATAAACAGTCTTGCCATTATTGCGTCAATGGGAACATCTTGTCTTCCAGGCCAGTACTGCAGTATGCAGGGAACAACGTTAGATAAGACCATTGGTATCTTCTCTTACCCAGTAGCCTACATAATACCTTTCAGCAGTATGATAGCTACCTAGCTTAGAAGTAAATGAAAGGCTTTAAAGCTTTGATTGTTATTAATAAGGCCTGCTAACGAGACCTGTCTCCAAGACCCTGGAGGAAAAATTTCAGAAAGAAAGATCTTTTTGAGAAGGTCTTGGCTTCTAGACATCATTCTCCTCTGAAAGAAATCAGGGATCGTTATAGAAACAGTGAGTGCTAGATACAAGGCTGGGAAGAATGCAAGATAAACATGGAATATCTTGTTCAAGAAAGCAAGAATGAATTCCAAGAACATGGGGGAGGGGAGGAGGGAGGGGCTTATGGGGTGATACCAAGTGAATAAAGTGTAATTAATAAAAGTTAAATAAAAAATTTAAAAATTAACTAAAATGTCCAATCCCTATCCGGAAAGGCAAAAAGGATGGACATCAGAAGAAGAAGAAAACAGGAAACAACCTAGGAACCTACCACAGAGGGCCTCTGAAAGCCTCTGCCCTACAGACTATCAAAGCAGATGCTGAGCCTGATGGGCAACTGTAGGGCAGAGTGAATGGAATTTTATGTAAGAACTGGGAAATAGCAAGAGCTGGAGAGGACAGGAACTCCACAAGGAGAGCAACAGAACAAGAATATTTGAACACAGGGAACTTCCCAGAGACTCATATTCCAACCAAGGACCATTCATGGAGATAACCTAGAACCCCTGCACAGATGTAACCCATGGCAGCTCAGTCTCCAAGTGGGTTACATGGTAATGTGAAGAGGGACTGCCTCTGACATAATCTGACTGGCCTGCTCTTTGATCACCTCCCCCTGGGGGGGGGGGAGCAGCCTTACCAGGCCATAGAAGAGGACAATTGCAGCCACTTTTGATGTGAACTGATGGACTAAGATCAGAAAGGAGAGGAAAACCTCCCCTATCAGTGGACTTGGGGAGTGGCATGCATGCAGAGGGAGGAGGGAGGGTGGGATTGGGAGGGGAGGAGGGAGGAGCTTATGGGGGGATGCAGAATGAATAAAGTGTAATTGATGAAAAATTTTTAAAAAAAGGGGAAAAATAATTTAAGAACCTTAAATGACTTTCAAAAGTGGAGGAAAACATGGAGTTAGTCAATTTACATGGGGCACGTCTCGCCCCTGGGGGCAATGATCTCCTGAACCTACTCAGACCTCGGACACCACCACTGCTAGTTCTAGAACTGATGCAAGATGTTCCAACGAGGGGGTTAAAGCTTCTCATAATATTTCCTATAAGCCCACACCTGTTTGTTTATATCCCCCATTTTTATTCATTATTAGCCAGATAGAGCCAAGTAATTGTGGTAATGATACTTGCTTTTTTGCCCAATGCTGGAATGCTAGCGAATTTAGGTATGCCCTGGTTACTCGCATGCCTCGCTGGGTGCCTGTGCCCGTTGATGCCCCTCATGCTATGACAATCTTTAGACAGAAAAGAGATCTTGGAATTACAGCCGCCATTGTTACTGCCATCTCATTGGCGGCTGTTGGAGCTACCACCACGGCATTAGCCATGAGTCATACTGTGCAGACTGCTCAGACCCTGAATAATCTTTTAGCCAATGAAGCTCGTGCCTTAGATGTACAAAAAGAAATTCACAGGATTATCATCATGGATTGCTGCAGCCATGAATCATCTGAAGGAATGGGAGGGCATGGGAGCGTTAGCAGGCCTTCTGATGTTGGTCTCCTTGGTTTGCCTGTGGTATATATGCAAGATTAGAGTCTCACAACAGCGTAATGCAGCCATGACCATTCAGGCCTTTACAGCCATTGAAGCAGGACAGTCTCACCAAGCATGGTTGGCTACCATAAAAAGCTAAAATGATACGCTCAGGATGCGAGGCTAAGCACTGCACTCAGGGTCAGCCGCTTTGGACCCAGAGAAGAGCATGTCTGGTTGCATGCGGGTTGATGCCCCAGGTCCCGCCTCTGAGAAAAAGGTATCAGATGGGTCTGATGCTCTTTGGGTGGATGACACCTAAATGAACATCGGTACAAAGTCCCAATTTATTTCTAATATCAGAGATCAGACCTCTACTCTTGCCTGATGCGTCCAAAACAAAAAGGGGGAACTGTAGAGAGCTGCGTAATGCTGCGCCCTAAAGATGGAGCTGGTTTCCGCCTTCCACCTTCCCGATGGTGAGTGCTCTCTGTCACAAACAACTCCACATTTGGCTAAGGCTGAGGATCTGGCTTGCTTCCATGTATGTGGACCTATCTGCATTGCCCACGTGGCACGCCTGGGTTGGCTACCCAGAGGCTATTTAAGCTGTGGGCTGGCTTTCCCCAGGGTCAGATGATTGTTCAAGGTTCCTGAATAAACTGCATTGAAAAAAAAAAAGAATAAAAATGAGGTTCTAGGTTAAAAAAAAATTAAAATAAATAAATAAACATAAAAGGGCTCATGAATAAATAAATAAATAAACAAATAAACAAATAAATGGAACTCTACTTGCTTTTCTATAGGACTTGGTTTCAACTCTCGAGACCCACATGGAGGCTCACAATTCCATAATGACATAACTTTATAATTCCAGTTTCATGGGGTCTAATGCCCTCTTTTAGCTTCCACAGGTACCAGGTATGCAAGTGGCACACAGACAAACAGGCAAGCAAAATACCCACTCATATAAAATAAAATAAAATAAAATAAAATAAAATAAAATAAAATAAAATAAAATAAAACAAAACAAAATAAAATAAAATAAAATAAAATAAAGTAAAATAAACTACCCATTCCTCAACTGAGGGACATCTGGATTGTTTCCAGCTTCTGAGTATGACAAATAAAGCTGCTATGAACATGGCTGAGCAAATGTCCTTGTTGTGTACTTGAGCATGTTTTGGATATATGCCTAAGAGTGGTATAGCTGGATCTTGAGAAAGCAATATTCCTAATTTTCTGAGAAGGCACCAGGTTGCTTTCCAAAGTGGTTATACAAGTTTACATTCCCACCAGTAATGGAGGAGGGTTCCCCTTTCTCCACATCCTCTCCAGCATGTGTTGTCACTTGAGTTTTTGATCTTAGCCATTCTGATGGGTGTAAGGTGAAATCTCAGGGTCGTTTTGATTTGCATTTCCCTAATGACTAAGGACATTGAGCATTTCTTTAAGCGTTTTTCAGCCATTCAATATTCCTCTGTTGAGAATTCTCTGTTTAGCTCTGTACCCTGTTTTTAAATTGGATTACTTGATTTTTTGCTGTTTAACTTCTTAAGTTCTTCATATATATATACTGGATATTAGCCTTCTGTCAGATATAGGGTTGGTGAAGATCCTTTCCCAATCTGCAGGCAGTCGTTTTGTTTTGATGACAGTATCTTTTGCTTTACAGAAGCTTTTCAGTTTCATGAGGTCCCATTTATTGATCGTTTACCTTAGAGCCTGTGCTGTTGGTGTTCTGTTCAGGAAGTTGTCTCCTGTGCCAATGAGTTCTAGGCTCTGCATCACTTTTTCTTCTAACAGGTTTAGTGTGTTTTGTTTTATATTGAGGTCTTTGATCCACTTGGACATTAGTTTTGTGCAGGGTGATAAATATGGATCTGTTTGCATTTTTCTACATGTAGACATCCAGTTAGACCAGCACCATTTCTTTAAGATGCTATCTTTTTTCCATTGAATGGTTTTGGCATCTTTGTCAAAAATCAGGTGTCCATAAGTGTGTGGGTTTATTTCTGAGTCTTCTGTTCGGTTCCATTGATCCACCATTCTGTTTCTATGCCAGTACCATGAAGTTTTTATAACTGTTGCTCTATAGTACAGCTTGAGATCAGGGATGGAAATACCTCCAGAAGATCTTTTATTGTAGTTGATTGTTTTAGCAATTCTGGGTTTCTTATAATTCCATATGAAGTTGAGATTTTTCTTTCAAGGTCTGTAAAGAATTGTGTTGATAATTTGATGGGAATTGCATTGAATCTGTAGATTGCTTTTGGTAAGATGGCCATTTTTACTATATTAATCCTTCCAATCCATGAGCATGGGAGATCTTTCCATCTTCTGATATCTTCTTCTAATTCTTTCTTCAGAGACTGGAAATTTTTTGCATACAAGTCTTTGACTTGCTTGGTTAGGTTCAAACCAAGGTACCTTATGTCATTTGTGGCTATTGTGAAGGGTGTTGTTTCCCTAATTTCTTTCTCAGCCCTTTTGTCTTTTGTATACAGGAGGGCTACTGATTTTTTTTGAGTTGATTTTGTACCCAGCCACTCTGATGAAGGTGTTTATCAACTGTCGGAGTTCCCTGGTAGAATTTTTGGGGTCGCTCAGGTATACTATCATATCGTCTGCAAATAGTGATACTTTGACTTCTTCCTTTCCAATTTGTATCCCTTGATCTCCTTTAACTGTCTTATTGCTCTGGCTAGGACTTCAAGAACTATGTTGAACAGTTATGGAGAGAGTGGGCAGCCTTGCCTTGTCCCTGATTACAGTGGTATTAAGTTTCTCTCCATTGAATTTGATATTGGCTATAGACTTGCTGTATATTGCCTTTACTATGTTTAGATATGTGCCTTGTATCCCTAATCTCTCCAGGACTTTAAACATGAATGGATTTTGGATTTTGTCAAATGCTTTTTCAGCATCTAAGGAGATGATCATGTGGTTTTTCTCCTTCAGTTTGTATCCCACTTTTTAATTGGATTATTTGATTTGTTGTATCTTAACTTCATGAGCTGTTTTTAATAATTTGGATATTAACTCTGTCAGATATAGGGTTGGTGAAGATCCTTTCCCAGACTGTAGGCTGTTGTTTTGTTCTGATGACAGTGTTCTTAGCTTTACAAAAGCTTTTCCTTTTCATGATGTCTCATTTACTGATTGTTGATCATAGAACCTGTGCTGTTGGTGTTCTGTTCAAGAAGTTGTCTCCTATACCAATGAATTTCAGGCTCTTTCTCACTTTTTCTAACAGATTTAGTATTTGTTGTTTTATGTTGAGTTCTTTGATCCACTTGGACTTCAGCTTTGTGCAGGGTGATAAATATGGATCTATTTGCATTTTTCTACCAGTAAACATCCAGTTAGACCAGCACCATTTGTTGAAGATGCTGGGTTTTTTTTCCCCATTGTATGGTTTTGGCTTTTTTGTCAAAAATTAAGTATCCATAGGTCTGTGGGTTTATTTCTGGGTCTTCTATTCTATTTCATTGATCCCCCATTCTGCTTCTATGCCAGTAACATATAGTTTTTATTACTGTTGCTCTGCAGTACAGCTTGAAATCAGTGACGGAGATACCTCCAGATGATCTGTTGTTGTACAGGATTGTTTTAGCAACTCTGGGTTTTTTATTTTTCCATATAAAATTGAGAATTGTTCTTTCATGGTCTGAAAAGAATTGTGTTGGTATTTTGGTGGGAATTGCATTGAATCTGTAGATTGCTTTTGGCAGGATGGCCATTTTCACTAAATACTACCAAACCATGAGCATGGGAGATCTTTCCATCTTCTGATATTTTCTTCAATTTCTTTCATCAGAGACTTGAAATTTTTTCAAACAAGTCTTCCACTTGATTGGTTAGAGTCACACCAAGTTACTTTATATTATTAGTGGCTATTTTGAAGGGTATCGTTTCCCTAATTTACTTCTCATCCCTTTTGTCTTTAAACTACTTTCTATTTATTTATGCTTATATCCATCAATCTGTGCTAGTCTCACATTGTTAAGAGAAGCTTCTTTTTCATTGGGTAGAGATTAATGTAGAGACACCATACTGTTCAAAGTGCTGAGAATAAGAAAACTTAGGTAGTCAGTCAGCCAAAGATGGGCCATCTATAGCAATGCCCATCTATCAAGACTCAGTGAATATTTAGGAAGAAGGGAAAGAAATAATGCAAGATCTAGAAGATGAAAACTGTGAAATGCTGTGCACTGGACATTATGTCACAGTTGTACAAACAAATCCATGGTAGTTGTTCTCACCTGCACAAGATCTGCACAAGATCAAACCAGTTAGTATTTCAACATGATGGGGGAGGGGCTCTCAATATTCCATTTCTAGCTGAGGAGATATTGGTAGTTAATGGCTGTTGAGAAAGGGAGAGTGTGCACACTTGTATGAATCTATGTAACCCTGGATTAATCTTTGCCCACACTCATATACACAATACTAATTAGACTCTAAAACAAAATTTAAAAATTATAAAAGGAGAACATGAAGTTGGGAAGGAGATGTGATGGAAGATTCTGGGAGGGAGGTTAGAGGAAAAAATTGATGGATGGGTGTGATCAAGATACATCATATCCATGTGTGAAAGTTTAAAAGAATAAATCCCTTGGCATTTATTTTAAAATATTGTTAAATATTTTGAAGATTTATTACTCAATTTTGGGCTTTATTAAATGAGTTGGAAAGCATTCATGTAAATGAGAATTCACTCATGATTCTATCATTTGGCATCTTGTGTAGGGACAAATCTCTAACTGGTACACAAGTTATCAGTATCAGTCATAAATAAACAGGAGGTGACAGTGATTGACATTTTGTAGTCTGCATAATGACTCTGATGTCTGTTCCAGGAGAAATTTCTAAAACTATGTTTTCCTATATCATAATATTAGAATGCTTTATCTTTAAGTTGGTTTATATCCTACAGGCAAATTAAACATGGAAGTTAGGACTGTGAAACTGGCATCAATCACTACTGAGGTCCAGCTGTGAGCATCAGACCAGTCCAAGATGTGAAGCATGGGTCCTTGGTGTCTCTTGCCAGAACAGCTGAAGTCAGATGGTAAAATGTCATTTCATGGTATCTCCATCCTCCCCATGGCTAGTCAGAAGATGGCTTTAAGTGTAATATCTGTGTTTAGACTGTGATGGATCTCTCCTGTATTTTGCAAGAATAGTTTTGTCACTTTGTGGTATAAAAATGGTTGCATGATAAGAATAAATATAAAAGGACACTGTGAAGATTGTATAAACCAGCTATAAAACAAACAGCCATCAGAAAAGTGTATCAACAACAGGTCAGAAGATTAGGTTATGAAATCTAAAAACTGAAAATATGTCTCTAATAGCTGAATCACAAAAGACTATGCTTTTGCTGTAGACTTCACAGGTACAACAACTATTTATTGTCACACAGTCCCCCTTTACCTGGCTGGGGGAACTCAAGGACCATGTGATTGTCTTGACTACATTACCTAAGGAGTCTATGTTAATCTTTGGAGTTCAAAAATAGACATTCATTTATGACTTCTACTAGCATTAAAAACAAGTTTTAGACTGTCTTACTAGTTGTATTATACCCACTATATGAATGATTGCAAAGCACCCGAGAAAAGAGGTAGACCTCCTTAAAGATCTCCTTAATAACTTTTGTAGGCTCTATTCTGGAAGCTTCTAAATGTCCTTTTTAAGGAGATCTGAACCACTAGAAGAGTGGTAGATTTAAATTCCGAAAATGAATTGCAAGTAGTCTGGTAAGATGGCTTGGCAGATAAAGGTGCTTTGGTGGCAAAGCTGAGGGCCTGAGTTCAATCCCTAGGATCCACATGGTGGAAAGAGAGAATGATTCCAGCAAGTTGTCTTCTGATGTCTGCAAACACACTGTGACACATGTGCACCCACAGAGTGACATTCACATACACATACACACCAAAAATAAAAAACAA